>NC_141685.1:1774406732-1774411732 GCF_964263255.1 Lissotriton vulgaris
ACATTAGATCACTGTAGTAAAGCTACTGCTCACCAGGGACGTCTGCTGCTGGTATTCAAAGTGCATGTTTCAGTCTGCATGTCAGAATTTTTTTAATGAAATAGAAGAGGATTTGAGAAGTCACTCAAAATGATCCCTAATTTTTCTTTCTGAAGCACTAATCATACTTTCTATGGCAAAATTAACCCCCTCATGTTGTTCCTTTTTAAATTGAGTGTTTTCAGACTTACCACTTCATTCCAATCAAGATGGCTTCAGGTGTGCCATACTTTTGTCATAAGTAAGACTGTTAGCGCTCTAGTTGTTCTTTAGAACACTCGGGGACATTCTGTCATTGGGCTATACTTGGGGTACATCTGGGTGATATTTGGGCTACATTTAGGCTCTTTTGTCTCTGGTGGCCATCTTGGGAGACTGTATGTCAGAATTTTTTAATGAAATTGAAGAGGGTTTGAGAAGTCACTCAAAATGTGCCCTAATTTTTCTTTCTGCAGCACTAATCATAATTCATATGGCAAAATATACCCCCTCATTTTGTTCCTTTTTAAATTAAATGTTTTAAGAGTTACCACTTTATTCCAATCAAGATGGCTTCAGGTGTGCCATACCTTTGTAATAAGTAGGACTGTTAGCGCTCTAGTTGTTCTTTAGAACACTCTGGGACATTCTGTCATTGGGCTATACTTGGGCTACATCTGGGTGATATTTGGGCTACATTTGGGCTCTTTTGTCTCTGGTGGCCATTTTGGGAGACTGCATGTCAGAATTTTTTAATGAAATAGAAGAGGATTTGAAAAGTCACTCAAAATGTGCCCTAATTTTTCTTTCTGCAGCACTAATAATACCTTCTATTGCATAATATACCCCCTCATTTTGTTCCTTTTTAAATTAAATGTTTTAAGAGTTACCACTTTATTCCCATCACGAAGGCTCCAGGTGTGCTATACCTTTGTAATAAGGAGGACTGTTAGCGCTCTAGTTGTTCTTTAGAACACTCTGGGACATTCTGTCATTGGGCTATACTTGGGCTACATCTGGGTGATATTTGGGCTACATTTGGGCTCTTTTGTCTCTGGTGGCCATTTTGGGAGACTGCATGTCAGAATGTTTTAATGAAATAGAAAAGGATTTGAGAAGTCACTCAAAATGTGCCCTAATTTTTCATTCTGCAGCACTAATCATACTTTCTATGGCAAAATATACCCCCTCATGTTGTTTCTTTTTAAATTAAATGTTTTAAGAGTTACCACTTTATTCCAATCAAGATGGCTTCGGGTGTGCCATACCTTTGTAATAAGTAGGACTGTTAGCGCTCTAGTTGTTCTTTAGAACACTCTAGGAGGCTGCAGTAGAACACAAAGGAATCAACTGACAGTCTCTGTCCTAGTTGGATGTACATGTTTTACTGAGAATGTCAGACTTCATTTTCACATGACTGAGAAAGATAATGTGAATTTACAGAAAATAGGCTTTCAGTTTAGCTTATAGATCCCCTTCCAAACCACTGTGGGAAAATCATGAGATATTAGTTTTCTTTCAAACAATATTCATGATATCACAGCAGAAGGTTTTTTCACATGGTAAAATCACCTTAGAACCCACCACAATTCCTAAAACGAGTATGGTACCATCAACAAATGATTTATAATATAACTAAAGTCCTAAAACCCTCTATTAACTACAATGCTTTTTAATGAGGTGCTATCATGTATATTGGTCCCAAGATGGCTGCCAACACTTCTTGGATGAAGTGCTGACAGCCAATCAGATCAGATGTGTGGTTAGGCTCCGCCCAGATATATATCTTTTTTTGAACCTAAATTACTCAAAACCCACTGGAGCACATATATTGAGACCTAGCAAAGGCACATCGGGCTAACAGTCCCTACAATTTTGCCAAGTTTCGTGCAAATCCATTCAGCCGTTCGAACTAAAAGTGAGGCCAACCGCCCTATGGAAATTAACATGGGAAAAACGCGTTTTGGGACCCCCCTTTTTTCTCGGCCCCCCCTTGATGAAACCCCCCCAAATTGTCAGGGGCTGCTCAGAAACAAAATGTTCCATTTTCCAGAAAATTTCAGCCAATTCCGTCCACAAACGCCAAAGTTATTAGACATAGAATTTTCAAAAATCCCATAGAGAAAAAATCCTAACTATATATACCTACTGGCGACCGCCAGTAGGTAATATGTGTGTGTATATGTATATATGTGTGTGTATATGTATATATGTGTGTGTGTGTATGTGTGTGTGTGTGTGTGTGTGTGTGTGTGTGTGTGTGTATATGTATATGTGTGTGTATATGTGTGTGTGTGTATATGTATATATGTATGTGTGTATATATGTGTGTGTGTATATGTGTGTGTATATGTGTGTGTGTATATGTATATATGTATGTGTGTATATATGTATGTGTGTATATGTATATATATATATGTGTGTGTGTGTGTGTGTATATGTATATATATGTGTGTATGGGAGAATGACATGTGGCTTATTTCGTTAGATGTTGAATCACTGTATACCAGCATAGATCACACAAAAGGATTATTTGCCTTACAACACTACCTATCGAGCAGACCTATCTTGTACTATGAACATAACAAGGTGATTTTAGGTCTTATGGAATGGTGCCTTTATAACAATTTTTTCTCCTTTGGTAAGGAAATTTATAGACAACTGAGAGGAGTGGCGATGGGGGCCTGCTTCTCCCCCAGCTATGCGTGCTTGCACGTAGGCTGGTGGGAGGAGCCGGTCCTCAAGGTACGCCACAAGGCGTGGATGGAGGGTCACGTTAGTTGCTTTTTGAGGTACATTGATGATATTTTCATCATTTGGAGAGGTAGTAAGGAGGAAGCACTGTCCTTTATTCATGACATCAATGGCAATTCCCTCAACCTTAACTTCACAGCTCATATTAACAAGAACCGCATTCAATTTTTGGATGTGGAGGTGTATGTCTCCAATGGTACATTGAACACTACTCTTCATAGGAAACAGACAGCAGGCAATGCCACATTGCATGCAACCAGTATGCACCCAAGACACACTATATCTGGAATCCCGTATGGGGAAATTCTCAGGCTGAAGAGGATTTGCAGTTCCCCTTCTGACTTCAATACCTGTCTAGAGGAACTTTTGAACAGGTTAAGAGCCAGAGGGTATTCTGAGCGCATATTAAATGCAGCAGTAACTAAATCCCTTTCTAGATCTAGGGAGAGCCTATTTCCCCTCCTGATACTGAACCCCCTATGGATACAGAATCCCAATTAGATTGCCCGCGTCTAATCACTACTTACAGTAAGGAGGATAGAAAAATCAGGTCCATCCTCAATAAAAATTGGCCCATCATTTTGAGTGATCTTATACTCAATACCAGATTACCACCTTCCCCTACTGTAACTTTTAGACGAGCTAAAACTATGGGCAACTATCTGGACAAGGCAGCCCCTGAATTAAAAACTAAAGTTCCATGGCTACGCCCTACCCGAGGATTCTATAAGTGCTCCAGCTGTAGGGCCTGTAAATTCGGAGTCACCACCACACATTACCTTACCCCCTTCAGCACAGTTGCCAAGACCATCAATGGCAACTATACCTGCAAGACAGACCATGCTGTATACGTTCTGACGTGCACCTGTGGGCTTAGATATGTGGGTAGCACTAAGCTCCAGGTGCACGTCCGAATACTACAGCATTTGCGGGCCATTCTACACAGTGACCCAAACTACCCGGTCGCACGTCATTTCAAGCGGGTACATAATAAAGATCTGAATTGCCTTAGCTATTTTGTGATTGGGGCGGTACCATGTTTAAGAAGAGGAGGTGACCGCGAAGCAGAGCTCAGAAAACTGGAATCCAGATTTATATTGGAACTCGATAGCCGTTGGCCTAACGGGCTCAACAATATTGAGGAAATGCACCATTTTTTGTAAAAACATCCACTGCCCCGCTAAAAGCCTGTCTCAATGCAGCGGCAAGACTTATCACGGGAACGAGGAAATTTGATCACATATCTCCCCACCTGAAGGCACTAAACTGGTTACCCTATGATGCTAGAATTAAAATGAAGATGGCCTGTATTACACACAAAGCGGTCCACTACAACACGCCAAGATATCTAGCCAAGAAAATCAAGCTATCGGGAGTTAACAGATCAACGAGAAGCGCTAAAGAGTTGCTCCTACGGCCGGCCTTCTTCCGGAAAAAAAAGACCTATGACCGAGCTTTTTCGGGAGCCGCCCCCAGAGTCTGGAATTCACTCCCACCCTATATCAGGAAGATTCAAAATATTGCAGCATTTAAAAGGGAACTGAAAAGCCATATGATGAGTAAATACACTACATAGAGATGACCACAGACCAGTGGCGCAAACTTTTTTTTTTTATGCCAAAGATGACGGGAGCCATCATAAACAATTGGAAGACCAATAAGACTAATCTCTAAACACTCTAGTTATGACTATGACTATAACTCAAGCTTCGGCTGTACACCCTATCGCTACCTCATATTTAGGTGTTATCTGCACTATGTATCACACCAAAGTTACTACCCCTATCTTGTCATGTGAATATTTATGATCGTTACAACTAGCTATACCCATTTTACCCTTTGGTAATTACTCTGACACTGCTCTGATAATAATTTACAATCCTACCTCATCGAACTTGACTGTACGACTTTGGCACAACCTAAACCATATGCACCACTTATCGCTAAGTGATCAGGCGTTAAGAATATATTTACTCAATCACCCTAGATAGCATATTGCCTCCTTCATTCCATATCTGTTTTTGTTGTTATAATTTCTACTATAATGTCAAGTTATTAACTTCATATGTCAGTTTGTAACCATCCTAGATAGTATATCGCCTTCTACCTTCATATATGTTTGCTGTTATAATTGCTTATATAATGTCAATCTGTAATCTCATATGTAAAGCGCTCTGATACCCACGGGTCTTGTCCGCGCTATATAAAACACTATAAATAAATAAATA
>NC_141685.1:1775111732-1775264232 GCF_964263255.1 Lissotriton vulgaris
TTAACATTCTCCTAGCCAAATCCTGCACCCAGTTCTGTTCCACCCATAAAAAACTGGGATTAGCCGAAGACAGCATTTGGTGATGTACAGCTAGTTTGGGAGGTACACTTCCTCAGCGAGCTAAACATGGCCCAAAACAGTGGGTAGCAGTTGTGGGCATAGGGCCTGGCAATGGGCCAATGACCTGTATAATCATTGTATATTGTACACAAAATGGATAAATTACTTACCTGTAATCCAAGTTCTCTTTCAGGGGTATCCTCATCAAAGTCATAAGCACTGAATATTCCCACCCACGCGCGGGGACCCCGGAAAACTATTAAAAAAGTATATACTAAAACATATATATACAGATCATTTTTCCACACATCAATGCAGCCAGACAAAAAAAGGCTAATCACTGCCCTGACAAAACTGTTTTGCCACCATATAATATAGAACATAGACAACAGGAGGAAAGGTATCAAATGAACTCTCTTTAATGAGTAGAATTAAAAAAACTCCATCTGCAAAACAGCAGTCATAATTAGCCTATAGGCTGCATTGAACAACACTGGCATAGAAAATGAAAGCAATAGTAAACATACAAACTGTCACAGTGCTCTTAAGGCAGTCATGACACCCAGCTTCCCATCATGCCTCAGGGGTGACATTTAGGTCAGTTGTTCTTTGTGGAGACCCGAAGTTTAGGGCACAAAGATACAGTTTAAAGTATTAAATCTAATTCCCCTGGGGAGGCGTGTGGGTTACTAATAAATTTGAGGAGGATACCCCTAGAAGAGAACTAGGATTACAGGTAAGTAATGTATCCTGTAAACCAACCAAAACTATCATGGCCGATTCAGCATTGTAGTAAATTTCTCAAGGAAGCTTGGCCTGCTTGAGTGTCTGCTCTGGTATCCAAGACGTGACAATAGTGCCTCATAAATGTACATTTCGATTCCCATGTGGCTGCTTTGCAGATCGCAGCAATCAGTACATTGTTCAAAAAAGCTACTGTAGCTGCCTTCCCTCTAGTGAAATGCACCTTGGGAATAGTACCAAATGGTTTCTGAGCCAACTGATAAGACAGCTTGATACATGACACTATCCATGTGGAGATGGAATGCTTAGAGGCTGAGAAACCTGTTCTGCTGGAACCATAACTTACAAACAGTTGATCAGATTTCCTAATAGCGTTAGACTTGTCCAAGTAGAATTTCAAAACCCTTTTCAGGTCTAAAGAATGAAGCGACCTCTCAGCTGTTGTAGAGGGATTAGGAATAAAGGTAGGCAGCGAATTGGATTGGTTAATGTGGAAGTCCAACACCACCTTCGAAAGGAAGGAGGGGTGGGTCCTCAGAATGAGACTGTTGTGCTGAAAAACCTTGTACGGTTCCTTGAAACAGAGCGCCTGTATCTCGCTCACCTTACAGGCAGACGTGATTGCTACCAAAAAAGCGACCTTCCATGTGAGGTGTTGGAGGAATGCTTTGTGAATAGGCGCAAAAGGGGGAGCCATGAGTTTGGACAGAACCAGATTTAATTCACAAGGAGGTGAAGGAGTTCAGATAGGAGGGTAAACCTTCTTTAACCCTTGAAAGAAAGAAGGTTGAGAAAGAGACTGTCTGTATGCCGTAACGGCCGCCAGGTGTACCCTCATGGAAGAGACTTTGGCCTGACCTGGCTAAGTGGAGGAGATAGGGCAAAATTACCTCCTCTTACCCCTTGGTAGGCTAAAAAACACTCTGTACACCCCACAAAAAGAAACTTTTCCATTTAAATGCATAAGTGTCTTGTAGAAGGCCTTTTCACTTCTTTCAAAATGCTGATGCAGTCCTGAGGAAGTCTTAAGTGTCCATACTGGAGGAACTCGGGAGCCATGCTGCCAAGTTCAGTGAGGGAAGGTTGGGGTGATGAATGCTCCCGTTCATCTTGGACAGCAGGTCTGGTCTGCACGGCAGCCTCTTGTGTGGACATTCAGATAGGTGTAGGAGGTCTTGGACCACCACAGTCGTAGCCAGTCTGGAGTGATCAGAATCATTCTCGCCTTGGGGTGGGAGAGCTTGGTTACGACCTTCGAGATAAGAGGAAGAGGGGAAAAGCGTAAACCAAGCCCCCTGATTAGTTGCTCAAAAGGGCATTCCCTCTCGACCTGGGTCGGTAGAACCTTGACGCAAAGTCAAGGTATTTTTTGTTTGTCTTGCCCGTGAAAACAAAACAATAGTTGGACGACCCTACCTTCGAAAAATGCCTTCCAGCACTTCATTGTGTAGAACCCAGTCTTGTTGATCGTCGAAGTGATGACTAGGGAATCTGCTTGAGAGTTCTGCTCTCCTGTTAGATGTATCGCTGTAATCAACAGTTTCCTTGCTAGGAGCAAATGCCAGAGCGATTCAGCCTCCAGGAACAGATTGTGATCTAGTCCCTCTCAATTTGTTTAGATAGTACATGATGGTCGTATTTTTCGTCTAAACTAGTATGGAGCTGGACTGAATAGAGGTTAAAAAAAAGCCTACAGGGCTAGGTGCACAGCCCTTAGCTCCAGCATATTCATATGGTAAGACATTTATTTGGCCGACCACCAGCCTTGAGTCTGGAGGGGCCCCATATGCGCTCCCCACCCCAGGAGAGAGGCACCTGTGATTAGCGAGTGTGTTGGAGGAGGTTGATGGAAGGGAACTCCCACCAAGGGTTCCCCTGTCGCAACCACTATGGAATTGATGATGTGGCTGCTCTCGACAGATGGATCTTGTCATCCCATCGAGTAGTCTGTTGATCCCATTTGCCTTCCAGATCCTGCTGTAAAGGACGCATCCTCAGCCTGGCGTTGGGGATGAGAAAGATGCAGGATGCCATCGACCCTAGGAGAGAGCCAACCTGTCAGAGAGAAGGAAAGGTAGTGCGAAGGATCTGCTGGCAATTGAGAGTGATAGATGATAGTCTCTCCTCCGAAGGAAACACTTTTCCTATTGCGGAGTGGATAGTGGATTCTTTGAGTAGGATGTTGAACTGACATCTCGAAAATGACAGGAAGGCCCAGCTGTTGGCAAAGGGCTAGACATTGTTGGTAGTGTGCCCTCACACACTGAGGAAACAGGCCCTTCAGAAGCCAGTCGTCGAGGTAAGGGTAAACAAACATTCCCTGTTGCCTTAGAGTAGCTGCTACTACTGCTATGCACTTGGTAAACACTCAGGGTGCTGACTTCAACCCGAAGGGTAGAACTCTGAACTGATAGTGCTTGGCTCCCACCAGAAAGCGCAGGAAGCTCTGGTGGCGTTGGCTCACTGGGATGTGAAAATATGCATTTTGCAGGTCTATCAAACACATCCAGTCCCCTTGCTGGAGATGAGGATATATTTGATAGAGAGCCAATAAAATGTTTCCTTCCGGATGGACTTGTTGAGAGAGCGCAAATCCAGGATAGTTCTGAATTCTGTTTTTTTACCTTTCTTTCTCATTAGAAAATACCTTGAATATACTCTTCAATCACGAGTGAGATATAGGAACTTCTTGCTAATTTTCATAGGAGGGTTGATACTTCCTGCTGTGGTACCTGCAGTTGGAAGCACACAGTCTTTACTGGAGCAAACACCAGATGTTGATGACGAAAACGTAGTGTATACCCATTCTGCAGCGTTCTTAATACCCATCAATCGTGTGTGATGCTGCCCCACTCTTCCAGATGGTTGGCTATATTTCCGCCCACTGGATTGGGAAACAGCGACGGGGGAAGAGAATGATCATTGTTTTGATAGGGCTTTTGCTGATGTATCAGATTGACGTGAAGCTCCTCTCCCTCTGGGGGGGCGACGCCCTGATAGTGGGTTCTGGCTTGGTGCTTTTGCTGCCTCTGGCATTGAGGGGTTTGAACCCTCTGATGGAAAGGCCGGGGGTCGTATGGAATGTACCTGAACTCCCTTTTCTTCTCAAGACCTACCGTTTTCAAGGCGTCTAGCTCCGATTTCATTCTTGAAATTTCGTCATCTGTATGCATGCCGAATAAGGAAGATCCTGAGAAAGGGATATTTAAGGTCCGTTGCAGAGCTTTGAGCTTTAGTGCAGTAAGCTGAAGCCAGGATGAATGTCTGGCACAGATCCCATGTGCATAATCATGAGCAGATAGGGTTGCTTCATCAGCTGCAACATTAATGATTTGATTAGCCATCAAACATCCTTCTTGCAACACCTCCTCGAAATCTGTGATCCTCCTTGGGAAGTTTTTCCTTAAATGTTTCTAAAGAGTCCCACAAAGCCCGATCATAGCACCCCAATAGAGCGGAGGTGCGGGAACCTTCAGCATGGAGGCCGAAGTACCACAGACTTTTCTTGTCCAAGAGTCTTGTGCTCTACTTTCCTTATCAGGAGGCACTATTGAGGAGGAAGCCACTGTGTTTGTCTTTTTAGCCGCCGCAATGATCACAGAGTCTGGAGGTGGATCGGCTCGAACGAATAGCGGACCCCCTTCTAGAGGCCTGTATTTTTCCAGGATCCTTGCTGGTGCGGTCTTGATAGTTGCAGGAGTGATGAACACGTCCATAACAGGCTGCAGAAGTCCTGGTACCAGAGGCAACAAAGGTCTGGCTTCTGATCTGTGGTGTAATGTCTCAAAAATCACAGAGGATGACGTCTGGGGGGCAGGCAGATAAATGCACAATTTTGTTGCCCCCCCCCCCCCCCCCCCCCCCCCCCCCTGGACAGTATATCTTTGCAGGTACAGACATCATCCACTGGAGAGACCCTCGAAAGTGGACTATCTGTTAGGGTCAGGGAATATTCCCGTTTCGAAGACTGAGTCAAAGAAGGCGAACGTGTTAGTGATCTGCGTCTCCTCCCCTGCCCACGAGATGTAGATCACCTTTTTGAGGAAGTTGTCACTGTACAAGCCTGATTTCGACCCCTTGAGGGAGTGGTAGGCGAGAGATCTACTGTCTGAACCAGATGAGCCAGTAGTGACCTGTGCAGGGGGCTGGAGTTGTCCTGTAGTTCCCGTACCTGCCCCGTTGCGGATTTCTGCCAGTGATGCAGTGGTAACATCCACTAGGATAGAGATGCACAGAGGGTAATTTTTGCCTCCTTGTCTTCTCTTGTGTAGGGACCTCACTATTCTGTGGACAGGGGCATTCAGGAGATGACGCTGAGCTGCTCAACGTCGATTGGATAACCTCCGGAGACCTCGAGGTTGATGACGCCGGTCATCTTACCCTTGACTGGATAGAATGATGGGTCGATGTCGACTGGAGCAAGTGTCTCGATGTCGAATGTGGAGTCGGTGTCTCTTGGGTCACCAAAGGCGATTGAACTCTTGACGTTGGGAGAGAAGAAAACGACTGAGAGTGGTGCACTGGCTGTGTTATAGCCTTCGACGTCGATCTCAACAGCGTATGCCTGGACGTCGATCGAACAGATGCCGACGGAGACCGATGTCTTGACGCTGGCGATGCGTTGTCGAAGGCGAATGTCTACTGGAAGTTGACTAACGTAGATCCGGTGTGGATCTGGGCCTGGACATTGATCGTTACCTGATTGACGTCGACTGAGGGAAGCACCTGGACGTTGAGAGCCTATGTGAAGATGCCGATGGATCCCTGTGCTTGGACGTTGAGTGTCTATGTGAGGAGGCCTGCGGAGTCCTGTGCTTTGACGTCGACCGTCTAATCAAAGACATCAATGAAGTTTTGTGCCTCGATGCCGAACGTCTATGTGATGCCGCTGACGGAGTCCAGTGCCTCAATGTCGAACGTTGGGGAAACGCTGACAGAGACAGATTCCTCGATGTTGAACACTGCCGAGTTGGTATCAATGGAGGAAGCTGATCGGGTGATCTGTTCTAGGACGACCTGAGGTGTACCGATACCGTCGATAGTGGAGGTCTCGACAGCAAAGGTACTCGTTTTTCCACGCTGGAGGTCTATTCCACGCTGATGGGGAACAAATCGGGACCTTACTTCTCGACGTTGATCTGGACCTCTTCTACTTCTACCTTACAGGAGATCTTCCTCTGGAAGTAGATTTAGGCTTCTCTGAGAGGCCATAGAGACCAATTCTCTCCCTCTCCTTGAGAGTTCGCCTAGACAGCTTTTTGCAGTGTTGGCAAGCGTCAGAGGAGTGAGATTCAGGTAGGCAGAGTACACACAGTGTGTGTCAGTCTTAGCCTTCTTGCCACAAGAGGGACAAGGGTCCAAAAGAGAAGGCATTCTACAAGGTGAAAAATGGAAAGTGAAAGGTAAAAGAATCACTAATAAAAGTGAAAATTATTGACAAAAAATCAAAATTAGTCAGAGCTGAAAAGTCCAGGGCCTCAACGAAGGAGCCGGAAAGAACTGACCTGTCACCTCTGAGGCATGATGGGAAGCTGGAGGTCATGGCTGCCTTAAAGGCATGGTGCCAGTTTTTATCTTTACAATTGCTTTCATTTTCTATGATAGTGTTGTTCACTGCAGCCTATAGGCTAATATTGACTGCTGTTTTGCAGATGGAGATTTTTGAATTCTTCTCATTAAAGAGAGTTCAAGTGATACTTTTCCTCCATATATCTATGTTCTATGGTGGCAAACACAGTTTTGTCAGTGAATTGATTAGCCTTTTTTGTCTTATTGGAGGCAGCATTAATGTGTGGAAAAATGAGATATATATATATATATATATATATAGATATACATATATACACACACATATATATAGGTATACATATACACACACATATATAAATAAATATCGGCGAAGAGTTTCTCGAAAGATTCAAACGAGGAACAAGCAGACTCGCACTCCAGTGATCTGTGTAAAACACAAGTGTTTATTGGCGACGCGTTTCGACCAGGCAGTCTTTTTCGTTAGCATTGTCATGGTGACCTAGCTTAGGACACCCCCCGCGCCGCACGGCCACCAGCTGCTGCGTGTGCCTCCCGCCTGTTTTTCTCGCTGCCTCGACCGCCGCCGTGCGACCACGCCCCCTGCGACCGAGCGGCGTGGTCTCCGTGTAGCGCAGAGCTCGCCTGTCCTGCAGGCTCCTGATCCCCGCTTTCTTGACGTGTGCCCCTCTGTTGATTGTACTTATTGTGGATGTAATATTGTTTTTTCTGCCTGTTTGCCCGTTTGACTGTTTTCCCCCGTCTCTTCCCTACCCGCTTCCCGCCACCGCCGCTAACCACGCCCCTTTTTCTTCTGTACCCTCCCTGCTCCCGCCTCCCAGCTGCTCCGCCCCCCTTGCACTTCGCCATATATGGCAACCGTGCGAACGCGCAGCGGTCACGCGCAGCGGGCGCGCGCAGCGGTCACGCGCAGCGGGCGCGCCGATTGTGCGCCGAAGGCGCGCCAAAGGTAAGCCCGTCTGCGCCCGTCCGCGCCTGGACCGCACCCAGTGCCAGGACCCCTAGCCCCCACCGACGGAAGACGACACGACTGTCCTACGACGCCACCGAACTCATCGCACTCAACACCGGCGGGATCCCTGGATGCTACCGAGCCACCCCGAGACGCACCCACGGACCCTTCAGCTGCCACGCCTGCAAGTTCACCTGCATCCGGACCTGCCCCGCACCAGCACCAGCCCAGCCGAACACCTCAAGTGCATCCTGCTCAACACCCGCTCCGTCCACAGGCACGCCATCGAACTCTGGAACCTCCTTGACACCACAGCCCCTGACGTCGCCTTCCTCACGGAAACCTGGATGAACGACTCCTCAGCGCCCGACATCGCCATCGCCATCCCAGAAGGCTACAAGATCACCCGAAGAGACTGCGTCAAACAGACTGGAGGAGGCATCGCCATCATCCACAGGGACACCATCCACATCACGACCAACACCGACGACACCCTGAAAACCGCCGAACACCTACACTTCCAGATCCGCACCAACCCGAAGACCACCCTCAGAGGCACCCTGATCTACCGACCCCTGGGACCACGCACACAATTCAGCGAGGACATCGCCGACTTAGTCAGCCCGCATGCCCTCCCCTCCGCTGACTACATCCTCCTGGGGGACCTCAACTTCCACCTGGAGAACAACAACGACCGCAATACCACCACCCTGCTCGACAACCTCGGACTCAAGCAGCTGGTATCCACCCCCACCCACCTCGCCGGACACACACTCGACGCCGTCTTCTCATCCAGCAAAGACATCGCCTTCAGCCACGCCACCGGACTCCACTGGACGGACCACAGCTGCGTCCACTTCACCTTCAGAAGAACGACGACCCACCACCAGCAACCGATTGCTCGAAGAAGCTGGAACAAGATCACAGCCGACCAGCTCGCCGCTTCCCTGAGCCAGCACCCCCCCGCCAGCTCAGCGAACCCCAGCCAGGCCGCCAACCTCACGAAGTGGATCTGCAACAGCGCGGACGAACTCGCCCCACTGAGGACCCCGCCTAGCAGACCCGGCAGCAAGAAGGCCCCATGGTTCACCAACGAACTCAAGAGCTCCAAGAAGTACTGCCGAGCCCTCGAGAAAGCCTGGAGAAGGGAACCAACACCGGATAACATGACCGCCCTCAAGCTTGCCACCCGGAAGCACCACCAACTGATCCGTGCCACTAAGAAAACTGCATTCAAGGACCGGCTAGACAACAACGCACACAATTGCAAGGAACTCTTCAACATCGTGAAAGATCTCTCCAACCCCAACGCGGGAAACAACGACATCACCCCATCGCAAGACCTCTGCAACTCCCTCGCCTCCTACTTCCACAACAAGATCGCGGACATACACAACAGCTTCAGCACTCAACCGACGCACGCCACAACCGAACCACCGCCCCCCACCACCACCCTCCGCGCCTGGACTCCGATCAGCACCGAAGACACCATCCACTTGATGAACTCCATCCACTCCGGATCTCCGACCGACCCCTGCCCTCACCACGTCTTCAACAAGGCCGACGCAGTCAACGTACCCCACCTGCGAGACATCATCAACACCTCCTTCGACACCGCCACCTTCCCTGAGAGCTGGAAGCACGCCGAACTCAGCGCCCTACTCAAGAAACCTACAGCAGACCCCACCGAACTCAAGAATTACCGCCCCATCTCGCTCCTCCCGTTCCCAGCCAAAGTCATCGAGAAGACCGTCAACAAGCAGCTGGCCGCCTTCCTCGAGACGAATGGATCCCTCGACCCCTCACAGTCTGGCTTCCGAGCCAACCACAGCACCGAGACCGCCCTCATCGCTGCCACCGATGACATCCGAGCCCTGATGGACAACGGAGAAACAGCGGCCCTCATCCTCCTAGACCTCTCCGCGGCATTCGACACTGTCTGCCACCGCACCCTAGTGCAGCGCCTCAGCAACGTCGGAATCCAGGAGAAGGCGCTGGAATGGATCATCTCCTTCCTCGACGGAAGAACACAGAGAGTCCGCCTACCACCGTACAAGTCAGAGGCCACCCAAGTCATCTGCGGCGTCCCTCAAGGATCCTCGCTGAGCCCCACCCTCTTCAAAGTCTACATGAGCCCCCTCGCGGCCATCGCACGCCAACACAACCTCAACATCATCTCCTACGCCGACGCCAGAGCCAACCTTCACGAAGGGATGAAAGACGTAGCCGAGTGGATGACGACCAGCCGCCTGAAACTGAACTCAGACAAGACGGAAGTCCTCATCCTGGGCTCCTCGCCTTCCGCCTGGGACGACTCCTGGTGGCCCCCCGCCCTGGGCAGCGCACCCAAACCGACAGACCACGCACGCAATCTGGGCTTCATCTTGGACTCCTCCCTCACCATGACCAGACAAGTCAACGCCGTCTCCTCGTCATGCTTCAACATCCTGCGCATGCTACGGAAGATCTTCCGGTGGATCCCCACCGAGACCAGGAAGACGGTCACCCAGGCCCTCGTCACCAGCCGACTGGACTATGGCAACGCCCTCTACGCCGGAAACACCGCCAAGCTCCAGAAGAGACTCCAGCGGATCCAGAACGCCTCAGCCAGACTCATCCTCGACATCCCACGACACAGCCACATCTCCGGACATCTGAGAGACCTGCACTGGCTCCCCGTTAACAAAAGAATCACCTTCCGCCTCCTCACCCACGCACACAAAGCCCTACACGATCAAGGCCCGAGCTACCTCAACAACCGCATCAACTTCTACGCTCCCAAACGACATCTCCGATCAGCCAGCCACGCCCTCGCCGCCGTCCCCCACATCCGAAGAAAGACATCAGGAGGAAGATCCTTCTCCTACCTGGCCGCCAAGACCTGGAACTCCCTACCGACCGACCTGCGCCTGACCCAAGACCATCTCTCCTTCAGGAAGAAGCTCAAGACCTGGCTATTCGAGCAGTAGCAGCACTCCCCCCCCCCCCCAGCGCCTTGAGACCCTCCGAGTAAGTAGTGCGCTATATAAATGCCTATGATATGATTGATTGATTGATGGTAACCCCTGGCCCTGAATCTTTCGGTCATGGATGTACGTTCTTTCTCAAAGGCTATCTGGGAACTACAGTTACGCTTAGTTTTAAGCAGCTCCCCGTACCGGATGTTGTTCTTAAGGCTGACAGGATGATGACTACTAGCATGTAAAACGCTGTTGCCCGAATTGGACTTCCTGTAAAGGCGGGTGTTTAACTTCCCGTCCTCAACCTTGACTGTTATATCCAAAAAATCCATTTCCACCGGATCTTGTTTGTTGGTAAATCTGAGATTCATGTCGTTCTTATTCAAAGATTAGAGGAACCTGTCCAGATCTTTTTTAGGGCTCCCCCAGATCATGAAGATGTGTGTGTGTATGTGTGTGTGTGTGTGTGTGTATGTGTATGTGTATGTGTGTATATATATATATATATATATATATATATATATATATATATATATATATATATTTACATATATGCACATATATACACCTCACTCTAAACCCGCCTTCACTTCTCTCTGCCCACGAACAGACGAGCGTGGACCCGGTAATTCTGTGCAAGTATTTTATTTAGCCAGTGCCACCATTACGCGTTTCGGGAGATCCCTCAATGACAATTCTTTGGCATTTTTCATCGCTATTTAAAGTGCAGTGCAACAATTACATAAACATAGAAGCAACACTTCAGATGTATACATTGTTCTAGGTCATAACTATAAAACAATGTGAAAAATATGACCACAGACCATCTAGAATTCCTTTAAACAATGATATAAAAGGAACCGTAATATGAAATTCAATATATCATATCAAAATAAAAGCTTAAATGCATGAAATACTTGAGTTTCCAACTATGTTAAAACAGTGAAACCTATTAACCACTTGGCTGCTAGGCGTTTCCCCCCCCCCTGTGCTGGAAATTGCCATTTTAGTGGCACCATGACGAGCTCAGCTCGTCATCAGCACACGACACCCGTGGGTGATGACGAGCTGAGCTCGTCATCAGCATCGAAGGGGTTAAAGTGCTTAACCAAAATTCATGCAATTTGTATCCAGTGAATAAATTAATAGACTTAAAAACACTCAGTAGTTTCTGGTTGTCAAAAAGGGGACTATCATTCTTGTGCAAAATACATTGAAATTTAAAGTGCAAAATAGCTTCAGGACAGTAATAAATACATTTCATGTTGTAAGTTGATCCATCAGAAAATCACTATAAATAACCAGAAGTATAAAATATACTTTCCACTCAATGATTTCTAAAATCAATCCTTAATATCATAAATATATAAATAGACGCCATCATAAAATTTCACAAGTTTAAAATTTCACACCCGGTGGAACTAATAAACATTCTCTATTTCATGAAGAAGAAATCTTCTTGCCCAACTATGGCGTTCATAGCTTTTCATCTCATAGTATTTCAGACTCAATAGATTTTCACAGATTTTTCAGCATATTTGAGTTTACCTACAGGCTTTATAAGAAAGTGTACAGATCTTCACTAGTATTCAATCCCTTCGGGTACTTTGAATCAAATTGCAGAATGTAAGTTGTCTCCAACCTCCTCAATTTGGACTCGGTCACCTCCTCTTTTCTGCTGTGTTATGGCCTCAATCACATAATATTTCAGATGTTTTGGATCGCTATTGTGGCGAAGTTTGAAATGCCTTGCAACTGGGTAATTCTCATCATTGTTGCAAATAGCGCGAATAGGTTGAAGAATCCTCTTATGTGCTGGTAATTTTGTGCTCCGTACATATCTCAAATTACAACTACAGGTGAGCACATAAAACGCAAAATCGGATTTACATGTAAGGTGTTAATTAATTTTGCAGACTGCAGGGCCAAATGCCGTGGTATAAGTGGTAGTATTTATACCATATTGGCACGCCTTGCATACAGAGCATTTGTAGAACCCCTTTCTTGCCGATAGCCAAGAACCCTTTCCTCTTGGTAAAATATTACTCCTGACCAGTGACGAACCCATACTGTTAGCCTTCCTGAAAGTTACTGATGGTTTGTTAGGCAGTAACCCCCCCCATCACTGGATCACCCTTGATAATGGGCCGGTTCCTTCTAATTATCGCCCTAATTTGTTTTTCCTGTCATGAAAAACCAAGGATTAATCTTACCGGTTCTTCTTGTTGATCCAAACTGCTCTGTTTGTCCCTATACTTCAATAGATCCTGTCTAGCCAACAATTTAGATTTAACAATTTCTGACTCAATCACATCTGATCTATATCCCCTATCCAAAAACATGCTTTTACACTCACTCTGTTATTGCAATCATCTTCTCCACTACAAATCCGTCGAATACTGAGCATCTCCCCATACGGGATGCTCCTGATTAAATGAGACAGATGCACACTGGAGGCATGCAGGAGTGTATTACCAGCTGTAGGCTTTCTATACAGGGTAGTAGATAGTTCATTATTAAAAACATGGACAATTACATCTAGGAACGTGACCATTTCCTTGCTTATCTCGGCTGTAAATTGTAGGTTGACTCTGTTATTGTTCAATATTTCAATAAACTCAGTAGCACTTTCAATGTCCCCATCCCACACTATAAACAAATCATCGGTATAGCGCAGCCATGTTACCACACTCTTGTTATAAATATGCTCATGTTGTAGCCTGAGGGCCAGCTCATCCCACCACCCCATGAATAAACAGGCGTAGCTGGGGGAGAAGCTGGCCCCCATAGCAACTCCCTGAGTCTGCGGGAACATCTTGCCATCAAATAAAAAAAAAATATTTTCCAAGCAGAATAATAACATTTTGAGCAGCATGCTGGAATGTTGAAAGTTAACAATGGGCCTGTTCAACAAGAAATATTCTATTGCTCTTATACTATCTTTGTTCTTAATACAAGTGTATAAACTAGACACATGAAGTGCTAACAACAAATAAGTGGACTTCCATTTTATATTCTGTATCTTTCTCAGAAAATCACTTGTATCTTGCACATATGATTTTAGATATATATATATATATATATATATATATATATATATATAAAATGTTATAGTATTGTATACTATGTTATGAATTCAACATTTACTGCTTTTTATTTATGTTATCAAAATTGATAATTGAATATTCATCCCTAGAATATCAACATACAAATATGGGCTTGCGCATATGTAAAATGTCTATTCATTAGCAAGCATGCATTTACAGAGCAGTTAAACAACAGAGTCTTTTCTCTATCTCATTTGTAGTTCGTCTCGGCATGTGGTCCTTTGTCTATGTTCACCTTTCTATGTGCACTTTAAAATGGTGATTGTGCGTTTATGTGGCTGGCTAACGAAGAAGACCGCTTGGTCGAAACGCGTCGCCAATAAACGATCTTACACACACGGACCCTGGAGTGCGAGTCTTTTGTGTTCTCTCGAACAATATCCACTGAGAAACCCTTTCAGATATATATATATAAAATCACTTTATATTAAATCACTTTACACAATATTTGCATAAATACAAAAATGTATAAAAATGTGCTCTTTGTAAATTACCCATTTACATGTTTTTACATGATGTAATGTAACCCTTCAAAGCACATTATTGAACTCAATGTGACAGAAACATTGAGTCTTTCTTTCATTTTCTTTAAACCTATGTTATTTAATGCAACAACATGTCTGCTATGGTCATGTGACCAAGAGCCTGTGTGCTCGAAACGCGTCTGTTTCTTTGCCCATTAAAAATACCTTGAACCCTACCTGGCTGGAGTGGCTCGTGATTCCTTCGCATTTGCATGGCTTGTGCAGGAGATCGGATAGAATCTACGTGAGCGGTGGCGCCCGCTCGAGACACGAGCCCCAGTCCGTTTGGAAGGGCGGAGAGCTGCGCTACCTCTGGAAAGTGACGGCAAGTCAGGAAATCTCCGCCCGCCGGCTGTCAACATTATCTCGCTGCTAAATCGCCTCGGCGTGACTGCTGCCCAAGGCACTCCCCCGCACCTGTGGAAGACTCGTGAGGAAACTAACAGAATCTGAGATACGGAGCGAGGAGGAAGCAGTAGCGAGAAACGGCAGCCAGGACTCGCTTGGCAACTGTTGCCAACAGCGCGACCGGGTAGGAAGCGGCTGCAGTGCATTCTGGGCAATGGAGTTTTTAAAGGGGCGGGAAGCCTCAGCGGAGAACGTGTTTAAAAAGAAACCACTGAATGGAGCAGATAGAACAGCAACTGGAAACACAACATGCAAATGAACCAACTTTAAAACAAAAGGGTATTCAACTAGAAAGGCTGAGAAAGAAAGAACTTAGTCGATGGTGGGAAGCGACATCTCTAGCAAATTATATCGAGGTGGAACGCGTGCCCAGAGGGCTAAGGATCTTCATTGTGCCTACATTGAACAAACCTAAACCCGAGGTTCTTAAAGCATGGCGTGAGAACAGCAATGCATGTTCAAAAGTAATGATGCAGATCTTGATCAAGAATGCGTGGGAAGAACATGATCAGCTTCTTAAGGAAATACAAGTGCTTCTTGACGATCTGGCAAAGGATACTAACCAAACGGAGGTAACCAAGATTCTTGCTTCAGTAGACAAAAAAATAAAGACATTTGAAAAAGATATCATGGCCAGGAAACAGCGAAAATTTGAGCGTGACGAACGTGACTATATGTCTGGAAGGATCCTAACCTTTGCAAATAAATTTGACAAACCCCGTTCCTCTCTCCTGAAAGATAAAGCATTGGGAATGGCAGACAAGGATCGACGCCAATCAGAGACAAGTTTGAGCTCTGAAGCCAGCTCCCTGGATGGAGCTGCCTCATCGGAAATTACGGCTTTTTCCGACGAAATGCGCCTCCTACAGGAGGACACCGAATAGTCCATCAGAGGGAGGACAAGATATCAAGGCCGAGGAGGAAGGGGAAGAGCAAAAGGCGACGAGACCGGAGAAGGAAAAACCAACAGCACTGGAGTGGGAAGCAAAAGCCAGATGCCAAAAGCCAAATAATGGATGCACAAAGTAAAGAACTAACGGTAATAAACCTTTCTAACAGACAATTAACTGTACATGAGGAACAGGTGCTTCAATTAGGATTAACATTTTGCCCTGATTCCCGTTTTGATTACACACAAGCACGAATTGATATGTATATGTTTACTAGGAAACTGAAGTTACATAAGATCCATGCTAGCAAGAGATCTCCTAGTCAAACCCCAATGTTAGAGAGTAATCCTACTACGTCTGGCACAGAACTCCAGACTGTTCTGGATGATCTTTATGAAGAGGGCGCAATAGATCCAACACAAATGGAAAGCCAAACACCAGATATAACACCCACAGAGAGTGATAATCCATCCAATACAATTGCAACCCCCTTCAAACCTAGATCCAGATTCAGGCCACAACTCCCTAGAGACAATATTGATCTCTTCCATGACTTAGTCACCAATGACATGCTCAAACTCCTACACAAACCCCCTGAGAAAGAGAACCTCTCACCAGAGATGAGGGAGGCCCTAAAATCACTAAGAAATGACGACTCAGTAATTATTAAGCCGTCAGACAAGGGAGGGAACATTGTCCTATGGGACAGGAAGCTATACATCACAGAGGCAATGAGACAATTGTCAGACGAGACATGCTATGTGAAAGTCAACCACACTTACCTGACCAAACTACAGAGTAGAGTCCATCAGTACATACACGAATGGAACAATAAGGGTCTGTTAAACTGGGATGAGACCAAACTTCTCATCAATAAAAATCCCACTACACCCACACTCTATTTACTACCCAAGGTACACAAGAACCCCACTACACCACCAGGGAGACCTATCGTGTCCTCTATTAACAGTCTCATGGAGAATATATCTCACTATGTGGATTATTTTTTGAAAGATTATGTAAAGGGTTTAACCTCCCACATACAGGATACCAAGGATTTCCTCCAGAAAGTGGAGAATATCAATTGGGAGCAACACTTCTGGTTGGTATCATTGGACGTAGAGAGCCTCTACACGTCCATAAGACATAGAGATGGCCTTAAAGCATGCGAGTACTTTTTACAGACCAGAAGCAACCATTTGAAAGCACACTCCAATATGTTGTTACAAATGATTGAATTATGCTTAGAAGAAAATGTATTTCTGTTTGATGGATCCTTGTATAAACAAATACAGGGCACGTCGATGGGCACCTGTTTTGCCCCCAGCTACGCCAATCTTTTGGTAGGCTGGTGGGAGGAACAAGTGCTCAGGGACGATGCCCATGAAGAATGGACAAAAAATGTAAATGTTTGGGTCAGGTTCATTGACGACATTTTCTTTGTCTGGGAGGGTAATGAGAAAGATCTTGCTACGTTTGTAAACATCTTAAATTCTAATAACCTGAACTTGAAATTTACTATAAAGTATAGCCAAACAACCCTAGACTTCCTGGACATTAGAATGAATGTTGTTGAAAACAAGATTGAAACTGAAATTTACAGAAAAGAGACAGCAGGTAACTCACTGCTACACTCCACTAGCTGTCACCCCCCTAGCTTCAGATGGGCCATACCATTTGGCGAGTTCCTACGAGCAAAAAGAAATTGCAGCTCCACGACTTCCTTCGAAAAACATAAAAAAGAAATGCATGGGAGGTTTGTAACGAGGGGGTACCACCAGAATATGCTCCAGAAAGGTGAAGCCAGAGTAGCCCTAATTGACCGGAAAGACACCCTGTTCCAAGCACCAAAACACAGGCAAGATTCCTCTACTGAACCAATCAGGTTGATAACCACCTACAACACCCAATCACCAGATTTCAGTAAGATAATAAGGAAAAGATGGGATATCCTTTTACAGGATAAAACACTAAAAGACAAACTAGGCAAACACCCATCAATAACCTACAGGAGAGACAAATCGATTAAAGATTTGATCGTACATAGCCACATGGAGAAGAAGAAGACATGGCTTGAACCCAGGGGTGGATTCTCAACATACGGGAAATGTAAAGCCTGTAGGCATAGCACCAATGTGAAGGAAGTGTTACTCAGTAGAGTAAACAAAAGGTGGAAGATAAACAAGAAAATCACCTGTAACACTGAATTTGTCATTTATGTTGTTACATGCCCCTGTGGGAAATGGTATATAGGATCTACTACATTTCCAGCCAAAAAGAGAATTCTGGAGCAGTGGCGGGCCATTACTAACAAAGATTTCACCTACAGTACAGCCAAACACTTCCATAGCCATCATGATGGGGACTGGACTAAGGCCAAATTTTTCGTCCTTGACTCTGTACCAAAACACGTGAGAGGTGGTGATAGAGTAACAGCATTACATAGAGCAGAATCAAGATTTATTCTCCAGGCAGGCAGTATCGCTCCAATAGGGATGAACGTTGATGAAGAGATGTATGTTCATCTGTAAAACTTCTCCTTCTGTGAACTTCCTCTGTCAACCTTTAAAGACTCTGATTCTTTTGACCATACGGTTTTTTTTAAACAATTTTTTAAGTTTTGTTTTTGATATATGTTTTGTTTAGCAAATCATTGTGTATAAGGCAGGAGAATAGGAACTGTGAATCAGGAATCAAGTAATGGACTGTATGAATAATTATGTATGAACATTGTTATGACTGACATATTTTTGTCTTTGTCTTATCTTTAATATACAGGCCAAGGACACACCACTGAAACCAAAATACCTCACGGATATGTGATATCGATATGAGCACGACTACGTTCACCATCCGATAGTGATAATTAATAAGAGCACGGTATTGCATGAATAAATAGAGCGTGTATCAAGAGGGAGAGAGAGGACCAGATAGCTAGTCCAGATCCCCGGTTTATATGTAGATTAATCAAAAAGAGACTAGCTATGGGTTGGGGTGGTATGATGTTTACATTGTAAAGATCATGGTGACTCAGGTAAGTTTTGTTGGTCAGGGGTGGCACCCATTGGGTGTCTTAAGAAAGCCCTCACCCACCAACCTAGTTGGTGGCATGCTTCATCATCGGGCCCACCCAGTGACACCTAGCGTGTCCCGGGTGTGCTACGACGCCTGAATACAGCGGAGCAGGTATGTCACTGTGTGTGCGGTGAGGGATGTTAAGAAGGTGATTTTAAAACGGCTTGGCGGGGGTCCCTGTACCCGGAGGGTCAAAGACTTTATTAATAGGGCCTCCGTCAGCGGTTAAAAATAAGGCTATGGGACGTAAGAGGCGAGTTACGACCTCTCACGTCCTTTAGAGTGTCAACATGTTTCAGCCAGTGCCTTATTGATATGCTGGCTTTCTTCAGGACAATTAAAATGGGTGTAGGTGTGATTAAAACTAGTGGGTGTGTAGTGTGGACTATGTGTCTACACGCCCTAAAGTGTATCTAACTGTGAGAGGGGGGATTCGGTTCCAAGAAGGAGGCACAGTAGGTCTACAGCCGGTATCGACCAGTAATCCTGGTCTAACCTTTGCCACTTCAAAGTACCTTGAAGAGGACACCACTTAAAACTAGCGTGATCTTGAGAAGGGAATCCCCCCTAAGGTCCGCCCCACAATTTCAACAGCATAGAAGAGGGTTAAAATGGTGATCTGGTGCGTACACTAATCGACACTGACGAGGTGAGGGGTTTGTGAAATAAACATCTGAAAGCGGATGCCGGTGTGCTTGCCATTTGTTAACTCAACCGAGTTAGAAGTGCGTGGAATATATATATATATATATATATATATATATATATATATATATTCCCCTGGAAGCGAAGGAAAATGCTACTTACCAGTATGCATCTGTCCTTGGCATGTAGGGCTGCAGAACCACACACTATAGCATTAGATCACCATCTGGTGGTGGGCCCGGATGATTACACTTTGTTGTTGTCTTGGAAGAGTCTTTGTCTGTTGGGTGACTCCTCCCTTAGATCGTAGTGCGCATGGGCATCGACTCCATCCTCAGATTGTCCATTTGTTGTGTATCTAAATAAGATAATACTGGAAACAGATAATAAGATAATACTGGAAACAGATACGGGTAGCCGGGGAGGCGAGTGGGCATGTGTGGTTCTGCAGTCCTACATGCCAAGAACAGATGCATACTGGTAAGTAGCATTTTCAGTTCGAGGCATATGGGCTGCAGACCACACACTATAGCATAGATTACACAGCAGTCTCTCCCTTAGCAGCGACCACCCGTATCTGTTGCAGTAGTTTGAAATAATGTTTTGAGTACAGCCTGGCCAACACTTGCTTTTTGTTTTGCTTGCACATCTACACAGTAGTGTTTTGTAAATGTGTGCAGAGTAGACCATGTAGCTGCTTTACAGATGTCATCTAATGGTATGTTTCCTAGAAATGCCATAGATGCTCCTAATTTGCGGGTAGAATGAGCTCTAGGAGGAATGGATAGAGTGCGTTTTGCCTTTTGGTAACAAATTCGTATGCCCTTAACAATCCATCTTGCAATGCCTGACTTAAAAATAGAATTGCCTTTATGTGGTGGTGAAAAGGATACAAACAGTTGTTTAGTTTTACGAAATGGTTTTGTCCTATCAATGTAGTATAGAAGTGCTCTTTTTACATCTATTGTATGTAGAAACTCTTTCTGCAACCGTTTGCGGTTGGGGAAAAAACACTGGCAACTCAATAGATTGGTTGAGGTGAAATGGTGAAATTACCTTTGGTAGGAACTTTGGATTTGTCTTAAGAACTAGTTTATTGTGATGAAGTTGTATAAATGGTTCTTGAATTGTTAATGCCTGAATCTCACCTACTCTCCTCAGTGAGGTAATTGCTACTAGAAAAGCCACTTTCCATGTAAGGAACTGTAATGGCGAAGGTGGAATTCTGGGAGGAATTATTATTTTGAGTCCTCCCATAAAGGCTTTGATTGCAGGTACTCTAATCAATGACAAATGTCTGTTTGGAGATATGCTGCTATAGCAGCAAGATGTGATCTGATTGAAGAGTATGCTAAATTAGATCTTTGCAGAAGTAATAGATAGCAAATGATGTTTTGTATAGAAACATCTAGTGGGTTGATGTTGTTATTTGTGCAATGCACCGCAAATCTCTTCAACTTTGCTGGATAGCATGCTCTAGTGGTAGGACGTTTTGCTTCTTTAATTACATTAATGCAATCAGTGGGTACATTTAGATATCCGAATTCTAAGACCTCAGGAGCCAGATCGCTAGATTGTGCTGCATTGGGTCTGGATGCATTATCTCGCCATGGTTCTGTGTTAATAGATGTGGTGAGATTTTTAGTGTTGTGGTACTACTGAGAGATCTAGCAGTGTGGTGTACCACGGTTGCCTTGCCCACGTTGGTGCTATGAGAATCAATGGGAGAGAATTTTGCTGCAGCTTGCGTACCACTGATGGAATTAGTGGCAGAGGTGGAAAAGCGTATGCAAATTTGTTCGACCAGTTCATCCATACCGCATTGCCTTTGGATAATGGGTGTGGGTATTTGGTGGCGAAGCTTGGGCATTTTGAGTTTTGATGTGTGGCAAACAGATCTATGTCTTGTTGACCCCACATTTGAAAGAATGGCAGAGAACTTGAGGATGAAGTTCCCATTCGTGTATCTGTTCTCTTTGACGACTTAACAGATCTGCCACTTGACTGAAAACTCCTGGTAGATGTTCTGCTAGCAGGTAAATGTTTTGAGGAATAGCCCACCTCCATATGCTCTGCGCCAGCTGGGAGAGCTGTAGGGAGTGTGTTCCTCCTTGCTTTTGAATGTAGTACATTGCTGTCATATTGTCCGTCCGGATTAGTACAGCTTTGTTTGACAGGTAATGTTCAAACTATTTTAGAGCTGGAAAAATCGCTAGTAACTCCAGATGATTTATGTGGAGTAGTTTTTGTTTCATTGTCCATATACCTTGTACTGTGTGTTTCTGTAAATGCGCTCCCCATCCTGTGAGAGCTGTGTCTGTAGTTTATATTATTTGTGAAACAGGCTCTATAAACGGCCGGCCCTTGGAAAGGTTTTTGGTGTCCCACCATTGCAGAGCGCGAAATGTCCGGTCGTCTCCCACCACCAGATCTGTTATTTGTTGCTGAGCCCGATTCCATTGCTTTGCTAAGCATTCTTGTATGGGGCGCATTTGTAGTCTTGCGTATGGTACTATGAAAATGCAACATTCCTATTAGTTGCATGAACACTCGAGCTTGTAGCTAGTGTTGTGGCTGGAATTTCTTGATGAGATTGTGCATATTTTGAATTCTTGTTGAATTGGGATATGCTATTGCTTTGGAAGTATCTATTGTGGCACCTAGATACTGTTGAGAGAGGGATGGTTGAAGATGTGACTTCTTTTGATTTACTGTAAACCCTAATTTGTGCAGCAGACACATTGTCTGATGCGTTTCTCACACATTGGTTGTATGATGTTGATCTTATTAACCAGTCATCCAGATATGGGAAGACATGGATGTTGTCCCTTCTTAAGTGTGCAGCTAACACTGCTAGACACTTTGTGAACACTCGGCGTGCTGTAGTTACTCCGAAGGGGAGTACTTTGAATTGGTAGTGTTTGCCTTCTAGTACAAACCGTGAGTATTTTCTGTGAGATTGATGAATGGGAATGTGGAAGTATGCGTCCTCGAGATCTAGAGTGGCAAGGAAGTCTCCTTTTTTTTTTAGCAACGGTAGAACCTGCTGTAATGTGACCATATGAAAGTGTTCTAATTGTATGTACAGGTTTACGGGTTTTAGGTCTAGAATAGGTCTGAGAGACCCGTCCTTTTTTGGGGATGAGAAAATAAAAAGAGTAAAATCTTGTGTTTTGATGCTGTTTTGGTACTGGTTCTATTGCATTCTTTTGCAGTAGAGATTCTACCTCCTCTCTTAATAGTATGAGGTGTTCCGGTGACATGGGACGTTGTCTGGGTGGTATTGTTGGAGGAATGGAAGAGAGCTCCATGCAATAACCTGACTGAATTATTTGTCTCACCTACCTGTCTGTGGTGATGGAGTTCCAGACAGGCAGGAACTGTTGTAATCTCCCCCCGACAGGAGTGGAATGGTCTGGGGGGATTGGAGGGAAGTCACTTATTTGGGGTAGAGGCGTTACGATTGTTGTTGCCTCTGCCCTTATTGTTGTTTCCTCTATATCCTCCCCTATAATATCCCTTATTGGGTGAGGTTTGGTTGGGCGCTTTGCAAGAAGAGGAGGTGTTATCAGTTAGGAAACTTTTAGAGGCGCCCCTATATGCGGAGCGACGAAAAGAAGGTCTATGGGTTTGCTTTTGTAAGGTTCCTATTGATTTTGCGGTATACATATCTTTTTTTATCTTTTCTAGTGCAGTATCCACTGGCGGTCCGAAAAGATGCTGTTGGTCAAATGGTTGGTTTAATATACAGGCTTGTACTTCTGGTTTAAAACCAGAGATGCGTAACCATGCATGTCTGTGCATCAGTACCCCTGTATTTATTGATCTAGATGCTATGTCTGCAGTGTCTAGTGCGCATCTTATGGAGGTATTGGTTATAATCTTGCCTTCTTGTATTAGGTCAGAAGATCTAGTTTTATATTGTTCTGGCAAGTGTTGCATGAGTGACTAACTCATCATAATGAGCTCTGTCATATCTTGCTAACAGAGCTTGAGTGTTCGCAATCCTCCATATATTTGCAGCTTGTGAAATTGTGCGTTTTCCTGAAGCATCCAGAAGCTTAGACTCTTTATAGGGTGGTGGAGCATCCCCTGTTGTCTGCGAGTTAGCTCTCTTTCTCGCATTTGATACCACCATTGAGTCTAGTGGAAAATGACCTTTAATATATGCTGGGTCAGTTGGAGCCACCTTATACTTTTTCTCTAGCCTAGGGTTAATTACTCAAACAGGATCTTTAAATATTTCTGGTGCGTGTCTCACCGCTCAATTATGTATTGGTAAAGTGGTAGTGGTTTTATGTGAAGATAACAGTGTGTCCACAAGAAAGTCTTCTTCTATTGGATCTGTATGTAAGATCACCCCATGAAAAGTGGATGCTCTGTGAATGAGCTGTGTGAATCCAATGGTGTCATCAGGAGGAGATGGCCCAGACGGGTATGCATCGTCTTGTGGTAGATCTGGTGCATTATAGTCTTCCCATGGGTCACCTGATGTCCCTGCCATTTCATCTGGATTGTTAATATCATCCATTTGATGTTCACTTTCTACCTCCTGTGAGTAGGTATCCCCATTGTCTTCATGTCGTGGTATGAAACTATGTGTACTGGCTGGAGAATGTACAGGAGAGAGGTCTACTGTCAATTCTACTTCTGGAGAAGGAATTCTTTTAGGGGAAGTCTAAACATTCCTTTTAAGAGGAACAGGTGGTGGTTTGGGATAGTCCATCTTCCGCTTTTCAGGCACTGTGTATATATGTCCAGTCTTTGGATGAATTTTAAGAGTTTTTTGCCTTACATCAGGCTGGAAAAGCTCTTCTGCTGGTAAATCCATTTTTTAGCGCCGACTTATCTGTTTTGGGGCCGATAGTCTTGGACTTAACAGTCTCTATTGTCTTTGGAACAGGTCTTATTTTCAGTTCCGAAGGCTTTTCTGGTCTTTTCTTTGGATCTGTACTTTTCGGATCCAAAGCCTTTGTTACCGCTTGTCTCGATTCATCTGTCTTTGGAGCCGAAACATGTTTAGACATCTGAACTGTTTTTAGGTCCGCTTTTTTAGGAACCGGAGTGGTCTTCGACTCCATAACTCTAGAAACTTCTCCCTGCGCTGAACTTTTTTTCGGCTCGCCTACTTTTGGTACCGATGGATGTTTCAGTGCCGGAGTTGACTTTGGCTTTAGTACCTTCTGCTTTTCGGGACTGACAGACTGACTCGAGCTCGAGTCGAGTAGAGGCTTTTTAATACTCTTCGCTGCCGAGTCTGAAGGCGGGGCGTCGGAAGGTTTTGGTCGGTGTGCACCGGGACCCGAAGGCGGAGGTGGAACTGAAGCCTGTCCCGATATGGGGGGGGTGAACAGGGTCGAGGTTCTTACTCACAACCTGTTGACCAGCTGGAAGAAGATCGTCATCTTCGGGTCGAATCTAGTCTCCGGAAGCTGAATCCTCTGCTTCGGAAGCGACGTCTTCTTGCTGTTCTTCGGCGTCTACTTCGATTGGCGCCTCGTTGATGAGGTCTGGTGCCGACGACGATGACTGCTATATAGCTGTTCAAGCTAGACGGTCCCTGATGGTTTTCGTCGACCGGAAAGAAGCGCAGGCCTCACAGTCTCGACTCTCGAGACAAGCACAAGTTGCAAACTTCATGAAGGTCAGTGTGGGGAAATTTGTGTCCACACTGAGGCACTGCTTGAAGGGTGTTCTTTCCATGAGCCAAAGGCCCAATGGCGTAGTTGGGCCAGATGGCCCTGACAAACGCTGGAATCAAGTGTATCCTTTCTTCAACGCAGGTAACCGGAATCAGTGTCGAAGACGATGTAGATTGATTTATGGGTTCGAACAAGAGATCGGTAACGGGACCGAACGACGAACACATCCGAGCCCGATGGCGGAAAAAAACAATCTGAGGATGGAGTCGATGCCCATGAGCACTACGATCTAAGGGAGGAGTCACCCAACAGACAAAGACTCTTCCAAGACAACAACAAAGTGTAATCATCCGGGCCCACCACCAGATGGTGATCTAATGCTGTAGTGTGCGATCTGCAGCCCAAATGCCTCGAACATACCTGTTTACATTCACATTCTCCTTTCCAAATCTTGCACCCACCTCTTGCCCACCCATAACAGAAGGGCTTAGTTGAACACAGCCTTTGGTGATGTACAGCTGGTTTGGGAGGTGCACTTTCTCAGCCAGCTAAACATGGCCTTTAACAGTTGGAAGCAGTTTTGGGCATAAGGCATGGCAATGGTCCAATGACCTGTATAATCTTTGTAAATGAAACACGATATATAGCGGTTTATATCCTGCTGTTGCCCACCCATAACAGTTGGGCTTAGTTGTACACAGCCTTTGGTGATGTACAGCTAGTTTGGGAGGTAAGATTTCCCAGTCTGCTAAACATGCCCTACAACAATGGGTAGCAGTTTTAGGCTTAGGGCCTGACAATGGGCCAATGCACGGTGTCCAATGTCTGTCCTGTCCGAGAGTTGTGAAGGCGCATAGACTAAGACCACATGCAGTAACCCTCAAAAACACCCAAGCCTGGGAGCAGGATTCGTGCTCATTATATAGCTCCAAAAGACACACAGTTGACGGACGTAATGCAGAACAAATCAAAACATTCACCCTCTGTCAAGTGATATGGGTTAAATCCATCATTCTTTTGCTTACCATGACACCCCAGTTTAGACATGGCCATATGCAAATCAGTCTTGACCCTGTGCCTCATGGGAACAGTCCAGCCCGAACTGCCATGCCAGGTCCTCCCTGGACCGAAAGAAGCAGCCTTGGACCGGTTTCAGGGTTTCACCCCTTATCAGCCAGGATAGCTTGAATCCAGTGGCACAGTGAGCCCGGGACCCACATCTAGGCATACCCAGTGCATTTGGGGCGAGAAAGCAAAAGACACAGTTGATGGACGGAATGCAGAACAAATCAAAACATTCACCCTCAGTCATTTTGCATTTATCACCCAAAGTGGGACGGCTATGCCCAGACGTGGGTCCTGTGCTCTCCATGTCAATGGAGTCAAGCTATCCAGGCTGATGAGGGGTAAAACCCCGAAACTGGTCCTAGGATGCTTGTTTCCAGTCCAGGGAGGACCTGGCCTGGCAGTTCGGGCTGGACTGTTTCCATTGGGTGCAGGCTCAAGACTGATTCGCATATGGCTGGGTTCAAACTGGAATGGCATGGGGAGCAAAAAAACTGTGGATTTAGGCCCAGGTCTCTGTACTGGGGTGAAGGTATGACATTGTTCTGCATTCTGTCCATCAATTGTTCTTTTTGCATTCTATAGCTGCCGCTGTAGCAGGCTGGCTGTGTGTGTAGCTGAATTTAGAGGAAAATATTCTCAGGCAGATGTGCTTAGGCCCAGATACTTGCTCATTTTCTCCCAAACCAGATGCACATAACCAAAGGCTGCCTGCATCTGGTTTAGGATATATACTTTCTTGGGCATGAGCATATGGCCTTTCAATATGGGCACCTTCCATTAATTCTTACCTCTAGCATTTGCACAGTCAGTAGAGTATCTTCAAATCTTTCTAGGGGAACTTACACACAGCTACCCAGATTTATTTTTCCTCACTAACTCCAAAATTGCAACTCCACGAATCCTATAGTGAATGGCCCTCGCCATATGAACCAAGCACACAATAGTACCACAGGAATTAATAGGGAAGGATTAGTTACTTACCTGTAATCCTAGTTCTCTTCCAGGGGTATCCTCATCAAAATCATGTGTGTATGTATAATATATATATATATATATATATATATATATATATATATATATATATATATATATATATATATATATATGCAATAGCAGCCAAATAACATCAGAGCTGAAATATGCTGTGAAGAATTTCCACCATACATGAATAATTTGCATTAGAAATATGAGAAAGAACACCAAAGATTGTTTAGAAACTGTGTTAATGCTTAGAAATCAGCAGAAATTCTCATAACTCACTGAAAGCATAGACAGCTCCCAGGTTGCATTGCAAACACACAGTCTAAAAAGACTGAAAAGCTAACCATAGCAATAAACTGTCACCGTGCCTTTAAGGCACCCATGACCCCCTGTATCCCATCATGCCTCAGGGGTGACAGTTAGGTCAGTTGTTCTTTTCGGAGACTGAAAAACCCAAGTAACAAATAGGTTAACAATATCTCCTTATTAAAGAATGTCCTTTGCCCGGGGAGGCGGGAGGGTTGCTTATGACTTTGATGAGGATACCCCAGGAAGAGAACTAGGATTACAGGTAAGTAACTAAGACTTCTCTTCCAGGGGATCCTCATCAATAGTCATAAGCATTAGAATAGAATAGCGAGCCTCTCCTCATCCCTGCGGGCAAAGGAATAACAAGACAGTAATCTCATCAACAAGCCTGAGCAGGCGATAGGCTACCCAAACAGATTCCTCAAGGAGGCTTGTCCTACTTGAGTATCGGCCCTGGAATCAGATTCTAGACAGTAATGCCTCGTAAAGGTATGAACTGATTTCCAGGTTGCAGCCTTGCATATTTCTGACATTGGAATGTCGTGCAAGAAAGCCACTGTGGCCGCTTTCCCTCTGGTAGAATGTGCTTTGGGTGACACCAATAAAGGCTTGCCTGCAAGCTGATGGGCCAATTTAATGCAGGAGACTATCCATCTAGAGATGGACCTCTTGGCCGCTGGAAAGCCCGTTCTCATTGAACCATAGTTCACAAACAGCTGATCCGACTTCCTGATTCCCTTGGTTTTTTCCAAATAGAACTTGAGCACTCTTTCAATCCAAGGAGTGCAATGACCGCTCTGCTGGGGTCGCTGGATTTGGCAAAAAGGGAGGGAGATGGACTGATTTATATGAAAATCAGAAACCACCTTAGGCAAGAAGGATGGATGAGCCCTCAGGACCACCCTATTGTGATGGAAAACAGTATATGGTTCCTTCGCACAGAGCGCTTGTATCTTGCTTACTCTGCGCGCTGACGTGATTGCCACTAAAAAGGCTGCCTTCAAAGATAGATGTTGCAAAGAGGCCTTGTGGATAGGTTCGAAAGGAGGTGACATTAACCTGGATAGAACCAGGTTCAATTCCCAAGGAGGAGAAGTATTTTTTCAACCCCTGGAGGAAGTCCTTAACCTCCGGAACCTGAAAGAAAGAAATCTGATTAGGCGAATTCCTGTACACTACTATAGCTGACAGATGCACTCTAATGGAAGCATATTTCAATCCAGAAGTTGCCAAGGAAAGGAGGTATGGCAGAATTACCTCCTCCTGCCCTTTTGTAGGATCCAGGTGATGATCCCTACACCATATGTAAAACCTTTTCCACTTGAACGCATAGGACGCTCTCGTGGAAGGCCTCTTAGCCTCCTTTAAAATGTGCATACATTCGGGAGGCAAGTTCAGATGTCCATATTGCAGAACCTCAGGTGCCATGCTGTTAGGTTCAGTGATGGGAGGTTGGGATGCAATATCCTCCCGTTCATCTTGCTCAACAGGTCCGGCCTGCAAGGAAGTAGTCTGTGTGGACACACAGACAGATGCAAAAGGTCCGGGTACCACCACTGCCGAGGCCAATCCGGAGCTATCAAGATCATTTCCATGTCTGATCAGAGGAGCTTGGACAATACCTTCGGAATCAGAGCCAGGGGAGGAAAAGCGTAAGCGAATGTTCCCGACCAATCCATCAGAGCAGCATTCCCCTGCGTCCCTGGCCGGTGGAACCTGGACGCGAAGGCGTGGCATTTTGCGTTTTCGCCGTCCGCAAACAAGTCTATGGCCGGACGACCCCAGCAACGAAAAAGCTCTTCTACCACTTCGTCGTTTAGCACCCAGTCTGGCTGATCTTCGAAGTGCCTGCTGAGTACGTCTGCTTTGACGTTCAATTCGCCTGGAAGGTGCACCGCCACTACTGAGAGGCCTCGAGAGAGATGCCAGTGCAAGAAGGTCTGAGCCTCTCGGGAGGGTGGGCGTGAGCGCGTGCCTCCTTGATTGTTCAGATAGAACATGGCGGTCGTATTGTCCGTCTGAACTAGGACTGAGTTGGACTCGATTGCTGGAAAGAAAGCTTTGAGAGCTAGTAACACCGCTCTGAGTTCCAGCATGTTGATGTGGTATGTCTGCTCCTGCGCAGACCACGGACCCTCAATCTGAAGCGGACCCATGTGCGCTCCCCAGCCTTGCAGAGAGGCATCCATCACTATAGACTGGGAAGGAAGAGGTTGGTGAAAAGGCACTCCCACCAGCACATTCCTCGTCCGAGTCCACCATTTGATGGCATCCTTCGTTGCTTGGGAAAGAGTGATACGATCTTCCCAACGCCCTGTCGCTTGGTACCACTGGTCTTCGAGAGCCTGTTGCAGAGGCCGCATTCTCAGCCTGGCTTTTGGATGAGAAAAATGCAGGACGCCATGGAACCTAGCAGGGATGCTACTTGTCGGGTGTTGGAAACCGAGACTCTAGCAGAATCCCACATTTCTGTCTCATGGAAAAAAGTCTCTCCTCCGAAGGAAACGCTTTTCCCAATTTTGTGTCCAGAACGGAGCCTAGGTAGTGGATGGACTGTGTCGGCCGCTGGACTGACTTCTCCAGGTTTACATGGAAACGGAGCCTGTGCAACTGGTGCAGGCAAAGTTGCAGATCGTGTGCTACCCGTACCGGAGATGGACCCTTTAGGAGCCAGTCGTCCAGGTACGGATAAATGAAGAGTCCCTTTTTGTGAAGAAAAGCCGCCACAACTGCCATGCTTTTGGTGAAGACTCGTGGTGCGGACTTGAGTCAGAAGGGTAGCACTTTGTACTGGTAGTGTTTGTTTCCTACAATAAACCTCAAGTACTTGCGATGCCGCAGTGCAATCGGAATGTGAAAGTATGCATCTTGCAGATCCACCGAACACATCCAATCTCCGGTTTGAAGATGTGGGCATATTTGGTGAAGAGCTAACATGCAGAACTTTTCTTTGACAATGACTTTGTTCAGGAGACGAAGATCGAGTATGGGCCTGAACTTGACCTCCTGATCTCTTTTGGGGACAAGAAAGTATCTGGAGTAAACTCCCTTTCCCCTTTGAAAGGGGGGAACTTCCTCTATAGCTCTTTTTTGTAGCAGGATTTTCACCTCTCTCCTAAGCAAGCTTAGCTGGTGAGGGCAAGAGTTCTTTGGAGGAATGTTCTTTGGAAGCGTACGGAAACGTAGCATGTATCCATTGCTCAGTATATTCAGCACCCACCGAGATTTGTGATGCTGACCCACTCTGCCTAGGTGTTGTGAAGCACTTCCTCCCACTGGAGATGGCAAAGGCGCCAGAGGAAGCCACTGCTCAGGCCTTTCCTCCTCTCGTGGTGGTAGAGGACTGCTGGTGACCTCCTCTACCTCTGTTGGATTTGCCTCGAAACTGGGATTTCCCCTGGTTCTTATTTTGGGACCACTGAGGGGTTTGAACCCTCTGTTGAGCCCCTTTTCCTTTGCAGGTCTTAAAACTGCGTTTTAACTCTTTTTTTGTTCTTCAAACCCACCGCTTTTACTGTATCCAGCTCTGTCTTCATACGAGTCATCTCTTCGTCAGCATGTTCTCCGAAGAGAGAGGACCCCGAAAAAGGAAGATTTAGGATGCGATGTTGAGCATCCGGCTGCAGCCCTGTGAGACGCAACCAAGCTGACCTCCTGGCACAAACCCCATGTGAGTAGGAGTGTGCCGCAAGAACTGCACCGTCCTCTGCAGTGCTTATCAACTGGTTCGCCACTAGACATCCTTCTGTCATTGTTTCTTCGAAGTCCTTCTGGTCTTTTGGAAGCTTGGACTTAAACCTCTCCATGGAGTCCCATAAGGCTCTATCGTATCTACCCAACAGTGCGGCCGCACTGGAGACCTTCAGTGGGGAAGCAGCTGAATTGCACACCTTGCGACCTCATGAGTCCTGTGATTTGCTGTCCTTATCTGGTGGTATGCTGTCCAATGTTTGTTACATGCAATCTAATTTCAGAGCCCCATTGTACTCTTTGGTTCACAACAAATCTGCCATGACTGTCAATTCCCCTGCCACCTTTTCCATGTCACTTTTTGGGGCTCCGGTTCAGCTCTTTGCCTCAGCACTAGAGGCAGAAGGCATGATGTTTCTTGTGCTCTGCACAGTTGCGTGGAGTTTGAGAGATGCAAAATCCTCCCTCCTTGTGCATGTTTTGTTTACTCCCAAAACATGAATCAATTTGCTGTTTATGGGGAGTTTAAGAAATTGGATTATTTGAGATGGGTGACCAGCCATTTCAATGAATAATCACAACTCTTTTTAGGGTGAAACCTTAAAATCATTAACATAATCTCCAGAAGGTATGGCACATAAAGCAGTTATGAAGTCAAAACACAAAGAAATAAAAGTCCCGAACTGAATTAAAAAAAATGAAAACGTTTTAATGAACAAAATGACAATAAAACAAAATTAAACCAATAGGGGAAACCTAAATATTCAAGTGAAAATAGCACAGAAATTGCCAAGTGGCAGTCAATGGCTGTGGTAGACTGGAACATAGGCGCGACTTGAGACAGACTACAATGGAAGTCAAAAAGTTCGAAATTGTTTCAAAGTCCTAATCCAATAAGTGACTTTGGAATTTTTATTTAAGTAAAAATCCGTACCCACGGCCTAACTGTGCAATTGTGCCACTGCTGATAAGATGCCTGCTTCTGGTCCCTCTAAAGCTCTTTAGCTTTTGATGGTTTTGTAAAAAAGTTTCAGAAAGCGACGCTAGTTTTTCCAGAAATGCTGCAGCCTTTCAGTGAGACGAACCTGAAATTCAATCTGACTCCGCTGAACTGCCGGACAGGTACTTTTTGTGGTCGGCAGCTTTGGCACTGAAGCAAAAGCTTTCAAAAGAGTTCAAACGTTTTTCTGATGCCCAAGCAACATCAGGAGTACACTGCTACGCTTTAGGGACCTTGGATGGGGTCACCTAGAGACTATCAGGGTGCCAGGCAGAGTTCACCATCAAAGTCCAGTCCAATATGCAGTTGCCAATGGCTAACTGAGAACTGTAGGGAAAAGTACTCTTGCAGTTTTTCTGTCCCTGTACGCACACAGGAGTTCAGCCATCTGACCCATGGACCCAGAGGAAAATTCTGTGATGTCGTTTTAAGGTTGCCCATGGACCAACACCACCATCCCAGCAAGCAGCACAGTAACACTTCCTGGAGTTCATCCTGATGGTTAGTTCAAGGCATATGAGCCTATACCTTTTTTTCAATTCTCGTGGTCATGAGCAGTCTATTTGGGGGGCAAGGTATAGCTTTCCTGGCAGGGGTGCAGCTCATGGTTTATGTAGCTAACCACAGTTCTCCAGATGTATAGTTACATAACTGAAGCATTCCTAATCATTGAGCTGTAAGTCCCACAGTGATTAGAAATGCGAAATTAAGTCAAATAACCTTAAAGATACATAGACAACGTTAAACTTTAGTAGGCCTATTTACCTCATTTGAAAAGCCACATGTCCAACCAAGAAGGTGAGAGTGCATTTAACTCCACTCCCACGTAAGGCCACCAGACCGTGGATTTTCAAATGCATGTAATTTGCGATAAAGTCCTTTACAGATCTCAGCACAGAGGTATTGAGCTACATAGAAAATTCAGTATTTCTGACATCAGCCACTAGAATTTAATTCCTTCAGGCACTTCTGGGTTGTCTGGAAATTTGCCACTCTGGATGAATCCTCCTGGATAGGATTATTTCAACTTGGTACTATGTGTCAAAGAGACTCTACACAGATTAACCTTCAGACTGCATCTGTTATCTTCATCTGATACATAAAATAAATAAGGCATAGTACAGTGTCAGTTTTCCCACTCTATGGCAATTTCAGACAGACACAGGTTGATAATCTTTATATCTTTTTTTCTAAACAAAAGAAAATAGCAGTTTGTGCAGCAGTGCTGCTCCAGATTTTTAAAAACTGTTTTGAACAGGGCTATCGCTCCTTTAATACAAAGTTTTAAAATGTAGATTTGAATTTCACTGTATGTAGTCAGTGCTTCTATTTCACTGAGTCTTTTCTGTATCGGAAAGGTGATCACAAGTATGATGCGGACTACCAATTCTTATGAATATTAATGAGGATCCCATGATCGAGACTGCATGCCAAAAACGCATTTTAAGAGACTCTAAAGTGACCAGATCAATCAACTTACAAAATTGCCATGGAAATATAGACTACCTATTGGTTGGGATCAATTCTACACCGCAGGCTACATTTGTGACTATAACTCTATATTTGAAAGATCTGCATTGCAAGAATGACAATGCATTGAAGGAGGACATTGGGCTGGCAATTATTTATTTTGAACAATAAAGTTGGATTGTACCTTTTCAGAAAACCTGTAAGGTTCTCAAAGTGTATGCTACCGGCTATTAATTCAATATTTATTACACCACGGTTCAAAGAGCTGCATGTTAGTCTTGTTTCTGATCTTGAAAGGATTTTGAGAGTAAACATTCTGAGATTTCAAACCACTAATGATTTTTAAGTGTTACTCACATCCCTCAGCTAATTTTATCACTTACGTACAAGAGGTTATTTCCACTTTAACAATGACTTATTATTATACAGGATTTGTAATGCGCATGGCTGCCTCAGCGACGAGGCGTCCCAGCGCAACTAGAAACCGGCAGAGAGAGAGAGAGAGACAGGGAGACTCACAAGCACCAAATATTAAAGAGTGGGGAACAACCATGCTTTTAGCGATTTCCGAAATGCCAGAAGATTGGGGGTGGCTCGAATGCTAGCTGGGAGGGAATTCCAAAGTTTGGCTACCAAGAAGCCAAACGAGCGACCACCAGCCATTGCTTTCCTCACTCGAGGGACACAGACCAAACCATGGTGTGCGGAACGCAGAGCGCGCCTGGGCAAATAGGGCTTCAACAGGCCTGATAGCCCAATGGGGGCTTGATGACTCAGGATTTTGTGCGCAATGCACAGCACCATAACCCCTTCGATGCTCATGACGAGCTCAGCTCGTCATGCAGTACACTGCTCGAGTGCTCATGACGAGCTGAGCTCGTCATGAACAATGGGAATAAATGAGAGTCAGCACAGAGGGTGGAATTGCTGCAACACTGATGGTGTTAAACTGAATACGGGTTTCAATTGGCAGCCAGTGCAATTTCAAAAGCACTCGTGCAACTGATTGAGATCTTGGGAGTGCCACTAGCATGCGCGCTGCCGCGTTTTGGACCCTCTGCAGGAGTTTGATACTTACCTTATTAGCACCTAGATATAAGGCATTGCCAAAGTCAAGCCTTGCAAGAATGGAGGCTTGCATGATGGTTTGGCGTACTCTAGGCGGAAAGAGACCAAGCAGAGGCCTCAATCCTCTCAGGAGCCCAAAACAAACAGCAGCAACAGCTCTTGTCTGCTTCTCAAATGTTAATCTGGAATCAAAACAAACACCCAAGTTCTTTACCGACTCCTTTGCTAACGGGGCAGGTTTCAGATGTTCAGGCCACCACTGCTCAGACCAGAGCTCCTGGTCCTTCCCATATAGTAGAATCTCGGACTTGCTGGCATTTAGTTGAAGGCAATTAGCCTTCATCCAGTCTGAGATAATAGACAGATCCTCTTTGAAAGTCTCCAGGTTGGCGCAGCATTTTTTTGAAAAAGCGATCACCAGCTGGGTGTCGTCTGCATACAACACCAGGGACAGCCCCTGCCTCTGGCCACCTCTGCTAAGGGTCCCACATACAGGTTGAATAAAAGTGGGCTCAGGATAGAGCCTTGAGGTACCCCCCTACACAGGGCATAATCCTGCGAATGGAAGGGTGGCACAGAAACTTGGAACGATCGCCCAGTCAGGAAGGATCGAATCCAGTCCAAGGCCTCATCTCCGACTCCAATTGTCCAAAGACGTTGGAGAAAGATCACATTGGACACCGTGTCGAAAGTGGGACTTAGATCCAACAGGACCAAGGCTGTGGAGTCACCTTCATCCAACCGACTTCGGATAGTTTCCGAAACAGCGAGGAGAGCGGATACAGTGCTGTGGCAGGGGCGAAACCCATGTTGGGCAGGGTCACAGATATTATGCTCGTCAATGTATCTAGACAGGATGGAATTTACATGAGCCTCCACCACCTTCGCCATAAAAGGAAGCTGGGATATGGGTCGGTAATTACCAGGATCGTCCGGGTCAAGTGAGGGCTTCTTTAGTAGTGGGATGATTTTAGCATGCTTCCACGCCCTTGGAACAGTGGCTGATTTCAATGAAAGATTGACCAGTTCAAGAGCCACAGGGTCAATAAATGGTTGGAGCTGGCGAAAATAAGTCGCCGCCATTGGATCAGCTGGCGAGCCCGACTTGATTTTTGCACTTAAAATCTCGAACTCCTGGGGCGACAGCAGTGGAAAAAATGTCAGGCCCTTATGGCTCAATGGTTAGAGCGGCAGACCCCGATGCAGAGGTCTAGCCCGGGACCAGGGTTCAATTCCCCGCCTCGGCGGGTCTTGGGCTATAAAATTCCACGGACCTGATAATTCTCGCCTCGGTGCCTATTCCAATCATGGAGTCCCACTCTGCAACTCTGGGCAATAGCTTGCTTAATCTCCACAACGGCCCCCACAACGCTAAGGATGCCTGGCCTCCACCTTGGGGGTGCCCAGGAGTGGACGCCTCACAGGGAAAGCCAGGATGGGTTCCACAGCGGTATTCGTACAAGCGTCTTGAGATCCTTGCGGGTGAGTAGTGCGGTATACAAGTATCAATTTACATTTTTTTACCCTGCCATCCTCACTAGGGGGGTTCCCTGTAGAGAGGCCCTGATAGATCAACTCCACTTTCTTCACAAAGTGGAGAACTAAAACCTCACAGTGATTATTTGAAGCTACGGGGGAAATGTTAGTCGTACCTGCACTCTTCATGTTTTTAAGCAACAAGAAGATGGTCTTGGGCTTGCTATCATTCATGAAAATACATGCTTTGCACACTCCTGCCTTCGAGTAGCAGACATGGAGAACAAGTTACTTACCTTTGGTAACGATGTATTTTTAAGAGACATAGGTTAGTTGTAGATTCCTTACCTTAGAATTACCCCCAGGGGTCAGACTGGATCTGGAAATGTGCTTCTTAACAGTACCCCTGCGCGTCTGTAGGTGGCGTTGGTCTAATTCGTGTCAGTCGTCTGTGTCGTGGTCGCCTGGATGATATCATGGTGCTTACTTAGACACCGCCCTTGCGAGCTGACATCAGTTCTGACACAACTTTCCACACCAGAAGCAAAGAGCCATGAAAGACACAGAACCACTGGTGCGCCACACTGGGGCTCTGTAAGGGAGTCCTTATCCCTAGAAGTCACTTCGCAGAGCTGGGAGGATGGGTGGGGCGGTAAGGTATCTACAACTAACCTATGTCTCTTACAGATATATCGTTACTGAAGGAAAGTAACTTGTTCATCTGAAAGAGGCAGTTAGTTGTAGATTAGAATAGATACCCCAGCAATACTATCCCCGGTGGATGGTATTGCCAGAAAGTCCTGGAGGACCTAACTGGCAAAATAGTTTTCCCTCCGGACATGGCTGTCCAGGCAGTAATGCCTGGTAAACGTATGCAAGGATGCCCGCGTAGCCACCTGGCAGATGTCAAGAAGTAGGATGCCACACGCCAATGCAGTGGTTGCTGCCATCGCCCTAGTTGAATGAGCAAATGGACAACCCATCAAGAGATGGTACGCTTTTGAACAGCCTGACCTTTCTTGGCACCTACATAGCTAACAGTTGATCATCCACCTGGAAATCTTTTGTGCAGTCAAAGTAGAAGGACAGAGCATGTTTAGGGTCCAGACGGCGGAGTCCCTCCTACTCCTTGGAAGGATGTGGAGGTGGGAAAAAAGTGGGCAAAGCGATTGTCCTATGTGAAATGGTGTAACCACTTGAGGAAGAAACAAGGGCCTCGTCCTAAGTACCACTTTGTCCGGATGCAGAGAGAAGGAAGGGGGCTTAGAAGATAGAGCCTGAAGCTCACTCACCTTGCAAGCAGTGTAATGGCAACAAGGAAGGCATGAGCAGACAGTTGTGAAGAGGCTCAAAGGGAGCACACAAGATAGGTTAGAAAAAGGATTCAAGTCCACTGGAGCATTATTAAAGGAGATAGAGGAAAGAGATGAGTAATGCCCTTAAAGAATCTATTTACAATAGGGGACTTGAAAAAGAGGGTTGATCGGGCAGCCGAAGGAAAGCAGAGATAGCTGCAAGATAACCTTTAAGAGTGCCCAAAGAAGAAAGTATATACAAGAGAACCTCTAAAAGAGGGGCAGAAAGGGGATCCACAGCCTTTGCTGTGGACCATGCCACAAACTTGTTCCATCTACAGGCATATAACCTTTTAGAGGTAGGACGCCTGGCTGCCAAGATGACATTACAGACTTCGGGTGAAAGGTCAAAAGCTGTCAACTGTCGCCGCTCAATCTCCACGAAAGGAGGTGAAGGCTGGACAGGTTCGGGTGAAAAACCGCCTACTGCGGCTACCGAAGATCACCCAAAGGGGCAGTCTGATTAGAGGATCGATGGCCATGCTCAGGAACTCTGGCACCAGACTCTTTGTGCCCAGTCAGAAGTCACAGGAATAACTTGGGCCCGGTCGTGCTTGAGCTTCTTCAGCACTCGGGGCAGAAATGGTACAGGCAGAAAGGCGTGCAGGAGGCCGCAACTCCACTCGTTACGCAAAGCGACACGGAGAGAGTGCCACCCTGGAAACTCCAACTCGCAGAACTGCTGACTCTGCGCGTTCCCTTCGGTGGCGAACAGATCTAAAAAAAGGCTCTCCACACCGCTGAACAAGACCTTGCACCACCTCAGAGTGAAGACGCCATTCGTGATCTACCAGGCACAGACGCTGAGTTTGTCCGCCCTGGCTTTTAGAGAACCTGCCAGGTGTTTAACCACCACTGTCATGCCCTGATGTTCCAGCCATATCCAGAGGCGAAGAGTCTCTTGGCATAGGGTCCCCGACCCCATCCCGCCCAGTTTGTTGCAGTACCAAATAGCGTTGTTGTCTGAACGCCTGCACCACTTTCCCTTTGAGAGAGGGATGGAATGCTTACAGTGCAAGGCAGATTGCCTGGGGCATCAACAGGTTGATATGGAACCCTGACTATGCCGGAGACCAGACACTTCTAATCTCCGCCTCTCTCAGATTGCTGCCCCATCCCATGAGTGATGCATGTCACCACTGTTAGATCTGGTTGGGGTAGGGAGAGGGATCTGCCTTTGACCCAAACCTGGTTGGTTAGCCTCCACTGCAGTTGTTGTGCAGTTTCCTCTGAGATCTGGACGTAGTCAGAAAGGTTCCCCTGATGCTGCGCCCACTAGAACTTCAGGTCCTATTGCAGAGCCTGCATATGCCATCTGGCATGATCCACCAGAAGGATGCAGGAGGCCATGAGGCCGAGCAGCCTCAGGGTCAGTCTCACCGAAATCCGGGATAGAGGCTGAAACATTGGTATCATAGCCCAAATATCTTGGGCTCACTCCCCAGGAGGATAGGCCCAAAACTGCACTGTGTCAAGAATAGCTCAGATAAAATGAAGCATCTGAGAGGGAGTCGGTGTGACTTCGGCACGTTGATAGTGAACACAAGCGAGTGCAGGAGGTCTGCTGTAGTTTAAAGGTGGGAAAACGTCAGTCAGGGGCGGGCCCGCCTTCAACAGCCAGTCGTCAATGTAGGGGAAGACTGGAACCCCAGATCTGTGCAGATGAGCTGCGACCACCACCATCACCTATGTAAACATCCGAGAGGCACTGGTAAGGCCAAAGGCATGTACAGTGAACTGAAAATGCTTGTTGCCTACCATGGAACATAGGTGGTGTCTGTGGGCTGGCAAGACAGGAACAGGGAAATGGGCATCTTGCAAGTCCAGCGCCACCATCCAGTCTCCAGTGTCGAGGGTAGACAGGGCCTGAGACAACATGAGCATTTTGAACTTCTCCTTCTGGAGGAAGTGGTTGAGGGCCCGGAGGTCTAGAATAGGACGTAGGCCGTTGTCCTTCTTGGGCACCAGAAAGTAGCAGGAATAGCAGCCATGACCTACTTCTGGCCATGGGATCCGCTCAATAGCTCCCTTGGCCAAGAGAGCTGAGACTTCCTGGGGAGAAGCACCAAACGATCCTCAGACATGTGGTTGAAAGACGGTGGCATGGAGGGAGGGGTAGGCTCGAAGGGGAGGGAGTAGCCCCTTCAGAGTATTTGCAAAACCCACTTGTCCGATGTGAGGGATTGCCAGTGAGCGAGGTGTTGTCGACTCCTGCAGTCCACTGGCCGTTGATGGGCCTGAAATGTCAGATAAGGAGGGTTTGGAGGCTGCGGTGGGGGGAAAGGGTGGACTGGTCAGCCCACTGGCTCCCAGACCCACGATGTCGCTTGGTCCCACGGCCACACAGAGGCTGGGCAGCTTGCGTGAAATCGGTGGCTAGGTTGGGGCGGACGGACGTGGTTGTCGCCCCTTCAGTAGCCACGAAACTGACGAAAAGCACACTGGAGTGGTTGGGAAGGCGCAGTGAGGCCCAAAGATCTGGCCCTAGCCCTAGAATCTTTAAAGAGCTCGAGCGCGGAGTCTGCTTTGTTGCCAAAAAGATGACGGCCGTCAAAGGGCATGTCCAGCAAAGTTGACTGATATATCCCAAAAAGTCAGATATCCTCAACCAGGCGTAGTGCCTAAGGGCTACCGACGTGGCAATCGTTCTGTCCAGTGAGCCGGTGGTATCCAGCCCAAATCGGATTGTGAATTTGGTTGAGTCTCTCCCATCCGCCACTGCATGGGAGAGAACGGCTCGGGCCTCCTACAGGCACTGAGGCAGCAACCGAACAACCGTATCCCAGATGGTGTGGGAGTATTGGCTCAAGCTGGAGAGAGAGAACATAAGCTTCCCAAGGGGATCCAGCTTCTTGGATTCCCTATCTGGAGGAGCAGAAGGGAAAGCAACCATTGAATAAGAGGCTTGGAACACCAAGTTCTTGTGGAAGGGTGTAGGGTGAGGAAAACTGGTTCGGCCAGGGCCGGGCAATGGCGGCGTTGCAATTTTACTTTCCACAGAAGCCTCTGTGCTGGGCTGGGATCAAGTGCCTAGGAGGACCTCAGTGATGGCTTTGTTGAAGGGCAGAGGAGGATGCTGCAGGCTGAAGCACCTCTGTCAGGAGATTAGTCCTGACTGCCACTGAAGGGAGCTCAAGGCCCAAGACCTCGGCTGCCCTTCCTCCAACACAGCGTAGAACGCTCCCTTCTCCGTAACCATGGTATGGGGAGAAAACATGCCAAGGTTTGGGGAAGTGTCCAAACCACTGTTGTCACCCAGGTCCTCTCTCCAGTCCGGTTCTGCCAGCTGGTCTGCTGAAGGGTCCAGTGACCCCTCCCGGTCCTCAACACCAACTTCTGGGCGATAGGGAACATCAGGGATGAACTGGGGAACAAATGTACCCCCCAGCGTTGGTTCCCGGTCCATCTCAGGGGTGAGGATGGGGACTGCGCTGGCTGGAGCATGGCCGGCGACAGGGCGTTGTCGCCAGTCAAGTGAGATCGGCCGGCATTGATCTGGATCCAGGACTGGATCCGCGAGGGCCCTCTGGGGCCAGAACCACTGGCATCAAAGGCCCAGGGCCCGACCAGCTCAGTGGGGCCAGAAGGTGCATCAGTGGAGTAGGGCTTCCCAAATACGAGGTGGAGGGCCTCATAGAACTTGCAGAGTTGTGCAGGGGATGCTCTGGCTTCTGGATATGGGGGGGAAGCACAGAGTCGTTGTAGGAAGGTGGATATCTGACTATGGTTGCCCCCAACTTTTTGCCTGGTGTTTTGCTGGTTTTTCAACTTAGTTGACCTGGGACCCTGCTATTCAGGACCCCAGGCCCACTGCTCTCTCTGTAAAATGGATTCCATGTACCTTAGGTACATACCTAATTGGATACTGAGTCGTCTTATCAGTCCCTGTACAGTGTACCTTAGGTACCCAGGGCATAGGTGTACCCAGGGCCTACCAGGGGCTGCAGCATGTATTATGCCACCCCTGGCTGGCCATCCAAATCTGACACAACTGGCTGCACGACAGCTGGGGCAAGGTGGTGTAATCACCCTTTGCTTTAGATATAGTATTCCTATATCTAACCCTAAAATGGACACATATATTCCTATCAGTCACTCCTATGGCAGGCCTTATCAATCCTGAAGGCAGAGTGCTTGGAATTATGTGAGATGGGGCTCTGGCATGAGCTGAGCCCATTTGCAGCTTGCGGAACGAAGTCCTAATAGCTGTTCCATGATAACGCGTACCATATACTCTTAAGTCCATTATAATCCTTGCGGATATTTGCCAACTTTGGTATCGCTTTATCAAAACATGTCGAGTAGGGTTGTCATACGAATTGGAATACTAACCCCTCGCCAATTCTGGCGACGGGGTTAGCATTCCACCCTTCTAGAGGGACACGACATGTATGTAACTGTGAACCCCGGTTACAGTTAACTCGAGCCTCAGCATCACAAAATGGATGCTGCCACCACAGACACAAGTCTGACCTCCTGCTGCTGGGAGTCCTTCCAGCGAGGAGAGCTCGGACAAAGGGTTTCCTGTCAGGGGCGGTGCTAGCACCATCCCAGACAGGGTTTTGTGTATCCCAGGTAGGCAGGGCTGAGAGGAAGGTGACTGCAAGTGGCACCCCGGTGCTCACTGTGCATATGCCGGCTCAAACCAGTTCCAGGGGCACCCCAGCCCCTGAGCTGGGGAAAGTCCGGACAAGGGAGAGGGGTGTAACCACCCCCCTCCTGGTCCCACCCATGGGCAGGACCTAGTCGCGTGCCAGCCCCTTTTCTTAGAATAAAGGTAGGAGCGGGCCCCCTTCCCAGATTAGATCATCTTGAATCTTGAACTACTTTCCACGAAAGGTACTCTTGACTTTCTTTGAAGACTCTCCCTTGTGGCTAAGGAGTAGCCACCCTGCACCCGCAGGCACCACCTAAGCATCGCGGTTTGCTGCACGTCCATCCTCCGGATCAAGACTGACCAGCTCGACGAGACCCGGATTCCCTGGCATCTCTGACCTCTACCTGCATCATCAGCCCAGCTGAGATTCGTGGGTGCGACGAAACCTGAGGGATCGGTCATCTTCAAAACCTGCACGACGCTTAACCAGCACGACCTCCGAGGGACCCTCGAGTGAGTGCACGTGGGTTTGAGAAGCCCCAACCCAGAGCGGCTCCAGCACCGAAGTCCAGCCCCCCAGCATCCCCGAGATCTGCTTGGGGCCCTTCTGCTCTCCGCTGCTTGCCACGCTGTCCGGTCACTTGCCCGTTGGCTAGTGGCCCTCCTGACGACGTACCACGACGATTTCACCGCTGGTCTGGTTGCTCCAGACTGGCCCTTGCTCGCCTCCAAAAGAGGAGCACCCCGGACCCTCCTGGCCCACTCCAGACGCCATCTTGACTCCACCGTGTGGGCTTGCCTTTGCCAAGGTTTGTTGCCCCCATCTTGGGTCCAGCATCGCCGACAGCAGACACCTCCGTGGGACAGCTCGCACCTCCAGCCTGGTCGCCGACAACACCTCCTTGCCGCTGTGACTGCAGAGTCCAGCGTCGCCCACTCACCTGGTCGAGGTGACTTCATCCGGTGCCTTCCTGGTGCCCACACAATCACTGGCTAGTGATTAAGAACTGAGTCCCCTCTGCTTTCAGGTCGTCTCCATCACCGATCCAGGCTTGGATCACACCGAACATCTTCACTGGTCGCCTGCCAGCAACAACTTCTTTCAGGCTCCATAGACTACAACGAGGATTCCCGACGTCTTTTGAACCCTATGCAGCCGCAGCCCCTGGGCTAGGTAACCCGAGCATTTCGGTGCTCCAACGCAGGTTCACTATCCAAGTGTCCAGATGCTTTTTCGTTTTAAGTCTACCTAGTTGGATTCGTCCGAAAACAGTAACTTTAGAAATACTAGCCTCCATAGACTTTGTCCCGCATCCCGCGTGAGAGTGCACACTCTGCACCCGATCTCCCTAGGCCTCCTGCTCCTAACCTTAGTGTTTAGTAGTGTAATCCTAGCGATCCTGAAGCCTCTGGATCTTGTTACTTACCTGCTAGTATTTCGCATTCCACTTTTATTGTATATGGTTTTTCGTGCCCCTCGGGCATTTGTGTAAATTGTGCAACTTGAAGTATTTGCGTAAGAGTTTTGTATTGTGCTTAGCTCCCTGACTCGTAAAGAGTTCAGGGTAGACTTGTTATAAATAAATATACTTTCTTTTTCATAACAACTTGTGTGGTGTCCTTTCACTTGGTGTTCAAGGGGTATATGTGATGGTAAAACAGCAGGCTTAACACGCCCTCTAGAGTTTAGCCTAAAGACTGCTTTTGTCCACGCTACTAGGATAGCTGGTCTATAAGGTTGACTTACGACCAATCATCAATAAGGGTCGTTTGTTATGATACACAGTGATCACTAGAATAGTGAGCACTATATATCAGGCCAACTTCTCACAGTCGTCCCTAAAGTAGGCACCACAGACAGAGCCTTGATGCTCTGAATCCCGTGTTGCGTAAGCTGATCAACGGGGAGAAGGCGAAGAGCGCTGGTGCGTCTTCACCTTCTTCCTCTTGGACTTGCCCAAAGACCTCGAAGACTTGGAGTACAACGAGGTGTGGGAACTCAGCGAGCGGCCTTGAGACCTTCCACTCGAACGTGACCAGGAATGACACAGAGCCGTCTGCTGGGCCACCAATAACTTTTGGGACCGCTTCCACAAAGACTTTGGATTCATGGCCCGGCAGTCTGAGCACGACTTCGGGTCATGGTCGCACTCAAGACACCAAATACGCATGAGGTGCGGATCTGTCACAGACATCAGCTTGTGACAGGAGTCGCAAGGCTTGAAACCGGTCCAGAGTTGAGACATCCCTCGCGCACCAGGAGTCGATAGACACAAAAAAGAAGTTGACGAAACATTGAAAAAGGTTAGTCAAAAAATTACTAAGGGGTAGGTGTCTGTGGATCTGCGCTATGCAGGCACGGAAAAAGAAAGAAATGAAGACAGCATGCAAGGCGACTGAGTAGGTAACGCAACGTCATCCCGCCGACCACAACGCAGAGTCGACCGACGCCACCTACCGATGCGCAGGGGTACTGCTAAGGGGAAAAATTCCAGATCCAGTCCGATACCCGAGGGTAATTCTAAGGTAAGGAATCTACAACTGTGTTGTTCAGATATATCTTTTAAATGTTATTTTTTTTAAAACACCTGTGGAAATCAGCAGAGTGAGTGTCTTATTAGGCTTAGGATGTTCTCATTCACCACATAATTCTGATGCATGCAATTTTACCATTTGCATACCACTTACTATGCCTGGTCACTCCAAAAAGCAAGAGGTCAACCGACTAAGTACCTTTTTAGGCCATGGTCAAAAGCGTGCTGCTTTAGCTGTGATCTAGTAGTAGTGGGCGTGGATGTCCTGCAGAAGGATCTTACATATGGTAAACAATTTTCACAGGCTGCATATACACGTCAGAATAACTCAGAGTTCGAGCTCATTACGACCAGACACTGGAAACAGACAAGCCTTTATTGCTTTTAAAATTCTAGGTAACTTATGATTATCTTTGTGCTTACCAAGAGCATGTTCCAAAGCTTGCATGTCTGGCTACAGAAAAATCCTCCACTATTGGAGGAATTTCAGCAAAGGGAAGAGGCAGGAGAAGAGCTGTTCTGGATCGGAGGTTTTTCTTTGGACTGTATAGTTGGAGTTTGGAGTGTATGAAGATTGGTACTGTCTGGTGTATGACTCAGTGGGCACTGCACCATCTTCTTCTGACAAGTGAAAGGCCTTGAGGGCTAGGGTAAGAACATGCCTTCTGCTTAGGTTCAAGGCTTACTGGCTGGAGCAGTCTGAAATCTTTGGAGGTTGCTAATTTGTTGCTAGGAAAACTATTGGAAAGTCCATCGGCAAAATCAAGGTATCATAGCAACAGTATCCTATGTGAAAGGACTAAGCAAAGGTTAATAGGATCTAATATTCTCAATGTATAGAAAGTGCCTGGACACAAACATGGGTTTTGCTTGAGAGCCTGTTTTCACTGAGGATTTTCACTTTCGTTTTGTGGCGATCCCATTTTTACAATCCAAAGCGGTTTAAGTTTATAATTTTGCCACAATCTTCAGTATGGTATCTCAGTAGTTCAGTTTAAGCTGTTCCACTTCCAATATTCTACAGCCACAAGACATTCACGGAGTTCAGAGATCTTAAAGCCAGAGGTTTTTACACCAGTTTTCAGATGATCTGGAAATTATCAACGGAATTGAAGATGGAAAGCTTAAAAGAGTTTAAAAGATGTTGCGTTGAGACAGGTATACTTTAAAGAAAAAGCCAACTATTGGAGGTTTGAGGGGGACTTCTACCATAAATGTGAATAGAATTGAGCAGAACATCTTCTGCATCGTTGGATCTTCACCGAGATCATGAACATTAGACTAGAGTAGCAACCTTAACACAGCTCTTTAGTAGCTCTTGGGCATATACCGCTTTAAAAAAAACTGTTTTCATAAGTCAATATGCATGGAATGTAATGTGCCTGAGTTATCATCCGAAAAGGTGTTTCAACACAGCAGGAAAACACTAAAATGAACTCTAGTATCAGAGTCAAGATAGAAGTGCCTCATAATAGAGTGAACCAATTTCCAGATGGCTGCCTTACGTTTATCTGTTAAAGAACTATTTCTCATAACGCTGTAGTAACCATTTTACCCCTAGTTAAATGAGATTTGGTATCGCTTTATCAAAACATGTCGAGTAAGGTGTCATACGAGTTGGAATACTAACCCCTCGCCAATTCTGGCGACGGGGTTAGCATTCCACCCTTCTAGAGGGACACGACATGTATGTAACTGTGAACCCCGGTTAAAGTTAACTCGAGCCTCAGCATCACACAATGGATGCTGCCACCACAGACACAAGTCTGACCTCCTGCTGCTGGGTGCGCTTCCAGCGAGGAGAGCTCGGACAAAGGGTTTCCTGTCAGGGGCGGTGCTAGCACCATCCCAGACAGGGTTTTGTGTATCCCAGGTAGGCTGGGCTGAGAGGAAGGTGACTGCAAGTGGCACCCCGGTGCTCACTGTGCATATGCCGGCTCAAACCAGTTCCAGGGGCACCCCAGCCCCTGAGCTGGGGAGAGACCGGACAAAGGAGAGGGGTGTAACCACCCCCCTCCTAGTCCCACCCATGGGCAGGACCTAGTCGCGTGCCAGCCCCTTTTCTTAGGATAAAGGTAGGAGCGGGCTCCCTTCCCAAATTAGATAATCTTGAATCTTGAACTACTTTCCACGAAAGGAACTCTTGACTTTCTCTGAAGACTCTCCCTTGTGGCTAAGGAGTAGCCACCCTGCACCCGCAGGCACCACCTAAGCATCGCAGTTTGCTGCACGTCCATCCTCCGGATCAAGACTGACCAGCTAGACGAGACCCGGATTCCCTGGCATCTCTGACCTCTACCTGCATCATCCGCCCAGCTGAGATTCGTGGGTGTGACGAGACCCGAGGGACCGGCCATCTTCAAAACCTGCACGACGCTTAACCAGTACGACCTCCGAGGGATCCTCGAGTGAGTGCACAGGGGTTTGAGAAGCCCGACCAAAGCAGCTCCAGCACCAAAGTCCAGCCCCCCAGCATCCACGAGATCTGCGTGGGGCCCTTCTGCTCTTCTGCTGCTTGCCAAGTTGTCCGGTCACTTGCCCGTTGGCCAGTGACCCTCCTGACGACGTACCACGACGTTTTCAACGCTGGTCTGGTTGCTCCAGACTGGCCCTTGCTCCCTTCCAAAAGAGGAGCACCCCGGACCCTCCCGGTCCACTCCAGACGCCATCTTGACTCCACCGCGTGGGCTTTCCTTTGCCAAGGCTTGTTGCTCCAATCCTGGTTCCAGCATCGCCGACAGCAGACACCCTCGTGGGACAGCTCGCACCTCTAGCCTGGTCGCCGACAACACCTCCTGGCCCGTGTGGCTGCAGAGTCCAGCGTCGCCCACTCACCTGATCGCGTTGACCTCATCCGGTGCCATCCTGGTGCCCACACAATCACTGGCTAGTGATTAAGAACTGAGTCCCCTCTGCTTTCAGGTCGTCTCCATCACCGATCCAGGCTTGGATCACACCGAACATCTTTACTGGTCGCCTGCCAGCAACAACTTCTTTCAGGCTCCATAGACTACAACAAGGATTCCCGACGTCTTTTGAACCCTATGCAGCCGCAGCCCCATGGCTAGGTAACTCGAGCATTTCGGTGCTCCAACGCAGGTTCACTATCCAAGTGTCCAGATCCTTTTTCGTTTTAAGTCTACCTAGTCGGATTCGTCCGAAAACAGTAACTTTAGAAATACTGGCCTCCATAGACTTTGTCCCGCATCCCGCGTGAGAGTGCACACTCTGCACCCGATCTCCCTAGGCCTCCTGCTCCTAACCTTAGAGTTCAGTAGTGTTGTCCTAGCGATCCTGAAGCCTCTGGATTGAGTTACTCACCTGCTAGTATTTCGCATTCCACTTTTAGTGTATATGGTTTTTCGTGCCCCTCGGGCATTTGTGTAAATTGTGCAACTTGAAGTATTTTCGTAAGAGTTTTGTATTGTGCTTAGCTCCCTGACTCAAAGAGTTCAGGGTAGACTTGTTATAAATAAATATACTTTATTTTCATAACAACTTGTGTGGTGTCCTTTCACTTGGTGTTCAAGGGGTATATGTGATGGTAAAACAGCTGGCTTAACAAGCCCTCTAGAGTTTAGCCTAAAGACTGCTTTTGTCCACGCTACTAGGATAGCTGGTCTATAAGGTTGACTTACAACCAATCATCAATAAGGGTCGTTTGGTATGATACACAGTGATCACTAGAAATGTGAGCACTATATATCAGGCCAACTTCTCACAAGCATGAATCAGGCAGGTCTTACGGTGGTCATTCAGGCCGCAGACATTCCATGTCCAACAGACTATGTCATCCATAAGGGGGCAGGGCAGGAAGCTGCACCTCGTGGCTTGGACAGCAGGCTGCGCAGACCAACATTGCGCACGCTTGGGGCGAGGGAGACAAAGGGCTGCGGGGTGTAGCGCTAGCGAATAGCAATGCAGGTGAATAAAAACCACTCCTGAAAAGTGCCAACTACAGAACAGCATGAGACAAGTGCGTGAGTGACTGGCTGGCCGGCATGGCTTAGAGGGCAAAGCGCAGGGGCAGTAGACGAGCGCCCCACGTACTAGACCCCAGGGGGGCGTGACCCATGAAGGGAGAGGAGTGCTAGGGAAGTATCGAATGGAGCTGCAAAGCATAACCAGTGAGGGCAACCAGGAATAAACAGAAAACATTGTGCTGTGTAAGAGTCGAAACAATACCAGATGCAAAGTGATGGCAACTGGCAACGGTGTAGTGCGAAAGACGCAATGCAGTGTTAGAGCAAATTGCGAATTTAAGGAGACTTGCGACAATGCTGTGCAGAGGGTACAGTACAGTATCAAAAACCAAACAAGAGAATCCAACATCCAAGCCACCGCCCCTCCTGAAACCAACCCCACCATCCCAAACAAGAAGAAACCCAACCATCCCGCGCCCACACCAACCCGGGGGCCCACCACTAGGAGGGGGTAACGCAAATTGAACAATGGGAATCATCCCGGTGAGGGCATGGCATGACTCGGCGAACACCACTGCAAAGTAGCAGGGTGGCCAAGCTTGAGTGAAGTAGCGACATCTGAGACAGTTCTCGAGTGAAGCAAGAAGAAAACATTGTCCGCACAATTAGTCATTATCACTTAAGCGGCCGGCAGCTTCGTATGGGGACTTGGAAGAGGATGATCTGGATTCTTTCTCAAGACACTTGGCAAAAGCAAGGGCCTCTCGCGAATCAGGAAAGACTAGAGTCTTGGAACCCTGTCGGACCCTCAGCTTCTCCGGATAGGCCAAGGAGTATGAGACCTCATGTTTCTGGAGGATGCACTTGGCCAGCAGAAACTCCCTCCTAGTGGCTTGAACAGTCAGGGTGTAGTCCGGATAAAAAGAAAGGGTGTTACCCTGGTGCGTGATGGCGCCCTTATCGCATGCCGTCCGGCGAATGGCATTGCGATCTCGGAAGTTCAGGATCTTCGCCACAATGGGACGGGGGGCGCAGGAGGGCAGACCAGGGCCAGGACGCGGGCCAAGGGAGCGGTGGGCGCGCTCCACGACAAAGAATTAAGATAGGACATCCCAGAAGATTTCCTTGATGAGTTGCTCGACAAAGACCTCCATCTTGGAGATGTTGGTTGACTTGGGAAGGCCCGTGATGCGGAGGTTGCTCAGACGGGAGCGGGCCTCCAAATCTTCATTCTTCTCCCGAAAGACGGCCAAGACCTTATCCATCTGAAGTAGCTTCTGCCTGTCCTGGGTAGCCGTGTCCTCGGCGTCAAAGATCCTGGATTCCACATGGAGAAGTCTGTTGTCATGTGAGTCATCACGAGCCTTCACGGAGTCGAGGCGAGCGGATAGCTGATCAAGCTGGGAAACTATGCCAGTGCTAGTCGACTTGACCTCAAGCATTATTGCCTTTAGATCGTCATCTCGGCTCGGGGGGATCCATCAGTGGAGCGGAGTCGGCTCCGTGAGAGCCCGCGCCGTCTTGATGTGAGGATCTCCGGAGATCAAAGGCAATCTTGGGCTGCTTTGAGTCAGATTTCCCCATAGCGATGCACAGTCCGGGTGGACGCCAATACACACAGGAAGAGGAGATAGCCGGCGAAGCAGGATGATTAGCAAGCGGTTAGCGGCCAGTAACGTAGAGTCCGTCCGGGGGCACGATCCAGGAGACCGGAGGGAGGCAGCACCAACAGGCCTGCAGGTACGACCCCCCCAGTACAACACGGGTCGTAGTCGGCAGCAGGGGGTGGATGAGAGGAGCCTGCAGAACGGTCTTCTGCCCAGCCGCCACCAGGAAAGAGAATGGAGAAACCTGGGACACAGCGTGGTGTGAGGCTACCAGGACGCCCCACTGAGTCAAATGGGACAGCGCACGGTCTGAGGGAGCGACATGCACCAGTTGTAGGCAGGAGAGGGGCCATGGCTTGCGGGCCCAGGAACACACCAGCAGGCCGTGAGACGTCACACTAGAGCCCCTGATAGAGGTGAGGCAGAGGCAGGTGAGGCAGAGGCAGGTGGGGTGGGCCCCCGGGGGCTGCCCCGAATCCCCAATAGCCACCAAGAGTCAGCGCACAGGGGAGCCAGACCACGGGGCCCCACGCAACCAGGATGACCCACAAAGCTCAGCAGCAGAGTACCGAGGCACCACCAGGTCAATAAGGCCCGTCCCCGGGCAGGAGAATCCACTGCGGATGGGAACACAGGGGCGATGCAAGGGGGGAGCAGCAACCGTCTCTCCGCCTCACCCCCAGGAGCAGGTCTCGGAGCTGGAAGCAGCAGGCGAGCCTCAGCTAGGCACAGGCGAGGAGGCGCCCAGGGCGGCGTGGTAGCAATGTCAGGCGGGTCCCGCAACGTCAAACAGCAGGTTCCAGGCAGTGGGCAGCGGCTGGCACGCACCAGGGGGGAAGCACCAGCGGAGGAAACAAGGGGGGCGTGCCACCCCCACGCAAGGCCGGGGAGGAGCAGTAGGCCGCAGCGTCACCAGACGAGGCCGCACAGCAAGCGGCCCGACGTCGCCGGTAAACCCCCCCCCCAGCAAATGCGAGACTCACCGTGGTGTCCAACACCCGGTCCACAGCATCTGCGCCTCAGCGCAGCAGACCGGCAGGAAACAGCAGCACCCACTGAGGCACAGGCGGCACCCCGGCACAGGAGATCGGCGCCAGCCACGAGAAGAGTATCTCAGCCGGGGAGGCACGCAGAGGCACCCAAGTGTGACAGGTAGGTAGGCAGGATTTTCCCAGATAAAAGCGCTTGACCGACAGAGCCCACTTAGAGTGCGGCCATCTTGCAGCCGGCCAAGCCACGCCCCCCATCATCCTGTACATAGTTAGTTTAGAATTCTGTATATCAATATTGCAATTACCGTAACTACTCATAACCATAGAAAACATGTGCTTTTGTAACAAAGAAAAAAGGAAGGAGGGATGCAAAGAGGACTCACCGTTACTGGATGTTTCTTAGCACGCCTTCTCCCACCGCTATCTCCCTCTCCGTGGCTGCTTCCTAGCAGTAATGCCTGGTGAAGGTGTGCGTAGATCTCCAAGTCGCTACCCTACAGATATCCTGGATCGGCACTCCCACAAACAAAGCAGTAGAGGTGGACACTGCTCTCATTGAATGTTCACAAACTTGTGCGTTCAGAGGCTTTCCAGCAGCTTGGTGACAATATCCTATTGCACTGGAGATCTATCTGGCAATCCCACGTTTTGATAAAGGGAAGCCTTTACTGGGTGCGCTGAAAGCGGCAAAAAGCTGTGAAGACTTGCGGAAGGGTTTACTCTTTTATAAATAGAATTTGAGACATCGCTGGACGTCAAGCGAATGAAGAACTCTTTCCGCAGCTGTTGTTGGTTTAGGAAAGAAATGTTTTAGAACTAATGGCTCATTCAAATGAGTCAGTTGGCACTTTTGGGATACATTTTGGATTAGTTCTGAGAATCATCATGTGCTCTTTAAATTGCAAGAAAGGGTCTTGAATTGTGAGAGCCTGCAACTACCCCACTCTTCTGGCCGAAGTGAGCGCGACGAGAAGTGCCACCTTCCACAATAGGAATTTAAGATCTGCCCTGTTTATCGGCTCGAAGGGCTGCTTTATTAATTGTGAAAGGACTATGTTCAAATGCCAAAGAGGTGGTGGAGACTTTATTGGAGGAAAAACTCTGAACAATCCCTTCATGAATTGTTTAACAATCCTTGCCGACCATAAGGACGGTCCAGAGGAAGTCCTTCTGTAGCGTGATATTGCAGCTACATGTACTTTTAGAGATGCATGAGCCAAACTAGACTTCGCCAAAAGTAAGATGTATGGAATAATCTCATGAGGTGCCGAATTCAAAGGATGAATGTTATTTCTTTGACCCCCATAACAGAATCTCTTCCACTTCATTCTGTAGTTTTTTTCGTACTATCCGCTCTGGCCTTAGAAAGGATGTTTTTACATTCCTTCAAGATGTTCAGATGTTGAAACTCACAGTGCTCAGGAACCAGGCCGCTAAGCGCAAGGATTTCGGGTCAGGATGGAGCACTTGTCCCTGGGACATCATCTGAAGCGATGGTATTGGCTGGAGGCGAATCGGATGGACCTACGACAGCAGCAGAAGCTCCGTGAACCAGTGTTGTCTGGGCCACCATGGGGCTTTCAAGATCATCCTGCACGGTTCTTTCTTATCTTCACAAGCTCTCGCGGCAGTAGGGGAATTGGAGGAAAGGCATAGCAAAGACGTCTGACCATGCCATCAAAAACACATTCCCCCAAGATCCCCGTTGGGGAAGCCAGCTTGCTAAGAACCAGCATTTCCGGTTCTCCGCTGTTGCGAAGAGGTCTACTGTCTACTGCTGTCAAGGATCCCTTGATCGATCTCCCACTCGTGGCAGGTAGAGTTGAGTCTGCTGAGAGTATCTGCTTTGAAGATTTGGTCCCCTGGAAGATGTTTTCCTGTTATGGATATCCTGTGTTGCAGCGCCCATTCCCATATCCTCTGGGCCTCTTGAGACAGGGAGAGTGATCTTGTTCCTCCCTGCTTGTTTAAGTAGTGCATTGCAGTTGTGTTGTCCGTTCTTAACACAGATGACCTTCTTATCCTTTGTAGGAAAGCTAGCAATACCAAGTGGACTGCTCTGAGATCTAGTAAGTTGATGTGCAGTTGTTGCTCGTGCAACTTCCAGTAGCCGCTGACTTGGGGGTCTTGAAGGAACGCTCCCCATCCTTCTAGGGATGCATCTGTAGTCACTATCAATGGGACTGGCCCTATAAGGAATAAAAGACCCTGCGAGACGTTCCATTTTCGGGTCCACCATGTCGCCGCTTGAACCATGACCGGCGTTACTTCGACTAGATCCTCGAAGGATCTCTCCGCCTGATGCCATTGTAGATCTAGTTGCTCTTGCAAAGGACGCATCCTTAGCCTGCAATAAGGCACGAGGGGAATGGAAGATGAAATTGTTCCCAGCAATGACTTGTACTTGCGTACTGAATGACACTTTCTTTTTGCAAAGTCGGGGAAGAGAGATATAATTCTCAGCTGCCTTTCTTTGGAGGGGAACACCTTTTTTCTCTCCGTATCCAGTATTGCCCCCAAGAAAGTGATGTTCTTTGTTGGTTGAAGTGATGATTTTTCCTTGTTTAAAGTCAGACCTAAATTGGCAAACATCTCCAAGCAAGTCGCTGTTGATGATCGGGCCAATTCTGCTGTAGGTGCCTTGACCAACCAGTCGTCGAGGTAAGGAAATACTTGGTGTTTCTGTTTCTTTAAAACAGCCGCCACTGCGGCCAGGCATTTCAAAAAAATTCTTGGGGCCGATTTCAGGCCGAACGCCAGTACCTTGAATTGGTAATGTTCTCCGGCTACCATGAACCGAAGGTACTACCTGTGGGAAGGAAGGATGGGTATATGAAAGTACGCATCCTGCAGGTCTAATGTTGTCATATGATCTCCTGAGTAATAGTAGAAGGATGTCTTGAAGAGAAAACATTCTGAAAGATTGCTTCTTGAGATAGGTGTTTAGGGATCTGAGGTCTAGAATCGGACACCATTGAAGAATGTTTTACTGGACTAGAAAAAATCTGGAGTAAAACCCCCTTCCCCTCTGGGAGTTTGGCACTGGTTGTATTGCTCCCTTTCGGAGCATTGTCTGAATCTTATTTCACATTTGATGTAAATGCTTGACCTCCTGATGCACCGGCGGTGTACGAGGGGGCGTCTGTAGAAGTTCTAGAGTGTGGCCGAATTGAATAATGTTGAGGATCCATTGGTCCGTATTTATCTGTTGCCAATTTCGAAAATAATGAGCAACCTTTCCACCCAGGGGAACGTGATATCAGAGGAGTAGGTGTAGCCGGAATTTGAAGGTTATCATTGTCGTCGGGTGTTGTCTTCCCCCATACGATTTCCTTTACCTCTCAGAGCAGATTTCGTGTAGCCTCGTGACTGGCACTGTGAATATTGCTGACGGTAGGGCTGAGATGAGGTTGAGTAAGAGGAATATCGTCCTTGTTGGTATCCTGGTTTGTAAGATGAATGGCCTCTAACCTTAGAGCCTCGAAAAGGAACTTTCCTGTATTGTAGAGTTCCCAATGACTTAGCTGCATCCGTATCTTTTTTGATACTCTGCAGCGCCTCATCTATATGCTTGCCAAACAAATCTTCACCGTTGAAAGGAAGGTCCAAGATCTTATTTTGGACCTCTGGTCTAAACGCTGTTGCTCTTAACCATCCTTGTCGGCGTAGTACCGCTGCTCCTCGTAGAAATCTGAATGCTGTGGTCGCTATGTCCATAGCGCAATCTATGACTTCAGCCAAAGTCCTCTTCCCCCTCTTGCAGAATTTTTCTGGCTTCTTGTCTCTCCGCCTCCGGTACGCGGTCTATGTAAGGCGAAAGGTCGCACCGCATTTGCCTATCGAACCTCCCCAGAATGACCAGGGCATTCGCAGCTCTGACTAACAGGGTAGACATAAAGGAAAATCTCTTCCCCACATTGCCCAATCTCCTACGCTCTCTGTCCGGAGGCGTCGGAATAGGAGCCGACGGATTTCTTGACTTTTGTTGAGCCACTAGGGTAATAACGGAGTCCGGCTTGGGATGACCCCTAAAGACAAGCTGGAGCATTTGAAGGCGCTTAATATTTCTTATCCAGTCTGGCGACCACTGGAGTCACTGTAGCTGGTGTTTCCATGAATTTCAGGCCTTCCTCCCAAAGATGACTGACAATCTGTAAGGACCGAACTGTTCTACGATAGTGTTCCTTGAAATCACACAAGAAACATTCTGCTTTATCCTCTGCCATGGTAAGTGTGAATCTTTTTATGGTTCTCTCATCAGGTTATGAAAACCACCTATGTCCTCCGGTGGAGAATCAAAAGGTTTCGGTGAAGGAGAAGAAGGCGACAGAATGAGATAATCGTCCCACTCTCTGCTAGAGTTTGTGATCTCTCCTTCCTCCTGGTCATCATCTGTGGTCCCGGGTTCTTGTTGAGATCTCGGTGGTGGAGCTCTAGGAATAGGCTCCGGTAAGATCTCCCACCTACGCACTGGTGTCCTAGGTACAGAGCGTGGTTGAGACGTAGCCACAGGAACTTCCCTAGAGGCCTGAGGTACAGGATATCTCCTCTTATAATCCTCCAACATGCACTGCAGATCTTTAAACAAAGAAGATGGCACACTCGCCATCTCCTCTTGATATTCCTGGCGGTACTGTTGCAGGGGACGATCTTGAAATTCTTCATATTCGTCCTGTGAGTCCTCCTCTTGGTATTTCACCTGCAACTGGGACGGGCTACTAGCATAACCAAAAGGACCGCCATCACCTTCATCTCCCTCCGAATCTTCCTCTTGCAAAAGGTGAGATGGTACCAGAGGCGACACTTACTTGGAGATGTAATTTCTGGTGTAATTGTACTCTTCCAGGCCAAAAATCTATTTTCTGGGGTTTTTTCCCTCGTCGGCGAGCCCGTCGACACCGACGATATCATCGTCGTCGACGTTGCCGTTACCACCGTTGTCGACGTTGCTGTTACCACCGTCATAGTCGTAGCCGTCGACTATCCCGTGGTCACTGCCGTCGTCGACAACTTGGTTGTAGCCGTAGTCGATGCCATCGTCGTAGGTCTTGGCATCGACACTGTCGTCGACGGTGGTACTGTCGGCGGTGATAAAGCTTTTGAAGTAGCTTTTACCTCAGATATCGTTGAAGACGTTGTTTTCTTCATCGACGCTCCCGTCGACAATGCAGATCTTTCCACTTTTTCCTCAGAAGGTGTGGAGGATCGTTTCTTGACCGTAATCTTGACCTTTGGGGGAGATTTTGAGGGCTCTGAAGTAGTTTTCTTGGTATGTTTTACCCCCGAAGCATGACCCTTCTCCTTTTCTTTGCCTGAAGGAGATTTCGAGGGACTGCTCCCAGAAGACCCTGGGGTGGTCTTTTTAAGGGCCTTCTCAAGTCTCTCACCTGAGGTATGAGCCTGAGGAGATATGCTTCTTCTCCGAGATCTGCTGGAAGAAGAGTCCTCCTCACTGTCACTAGATACGACTTCCTTCCTGGCTTTAATCTTTTGAAGTTATAGTAAAAGCCTTCCTTCACGATCCCTCAAAGTTTTATTGGAAAAGGTACGACATACCTTGCAATCCTTTGCCTGATGGTCTGGATAAAGGCAGTAGATGCAGTCTTTATGAGGGTCGTCTGTATAGAGCCATTTCTTAGAGCAGGTGCCACAAGCTCTAAATAATCCTTTTTTCTCCTTGTCAGCCATGGTAGAAGAAGGAGAAATAGTATGAAGTACTTCAAATAATTAAATCTGGATAAGGAATAAACCTCAGAATCAATCTGAAATTAATATAACTGAAGAGTTTGAGCAGAGCTCAAAGGAGACTCCCTAGCAGAACGTGCAGTGGAAAATCTGAGGAGCAAAAAGTTCTCTCAGTTCTAGAGGGTGAGGAGCTCTGATTGGTTCAGGGAAAAGTTTGGTCTCTTTTACATAACAAGGGTTATGTAAAAGGAAAATGGGCATAGGCTTCTTTTCAGTTTGCTATACTACTAAGTATTGCTTTTTTATGTACCGGAGACTCCCGTCTCAACGACGGGGAATGATTCAGGCATGTTAATCTATGAAAGCTCCAATACTGGAGTAACAAGTGGTGACAAAGAACCGATCTGGAGTGGACTGGGGCGCCCCCCCAGGGACACGTGCCACGTCCAAGAGCCTCCAAACCTTCCTGGCAAGGAACAGTAGCTACACAATAGCAAACAAATACCCCACATAGGGTACGTCACATCCCTATAAAAGCAAGGGACACCTCTTGAGACAAGCTCATAGGCAGAGGTCAAAAGAAACACAAACAGCTGGCCCAGCTGCAGCAAAGTAAGGGAAAAACCTCTGGCTGAACAGCCATACATCCTTTCTGGGACTAACCTCTTGGACCCAGAGACAGAAAAACAGTGACAACACCGTCACACAAAAACACAGATTCGCCATAGGAGATTAAAACCCAGGATCTCAATGAAATCCTGAAAAGAGACGCTGGACTGCTGATTCGGCATGGTCGTCAAACAAATGGGCCCCATCAAAGGGCAAACCTCCGAGTTGCTTCGGAATATTTTTGGGGAAACTGCTATTGCATAGCCAAGCTTGGCAAAGCAGTGCAACTGAGCTGGCCAGAGCTCGACACACTGAGCAAGTGGTGTCCATGGCTGACCGGATGGTGAACTGCGCCATGTCGCGGCAATCCCGAACAAGCTGGAGCAGGTCAGCACGAGGGCCCTCCGGCAAAGAGGGAAGGAGTAGCTCGAGGGAGTCCAAAAGGGCAGAAGTAGCCCGAGCAAACACGCAGATCGTGTTTAGGGATCGAAGGCCGGAGCTGGTGGACGCAAACACATTGCGCCTGACTCCAACCATTAAGACTCCAGAGTGGGCGGAAGCAACGGCGGAGGAGAGGAAGAAAGCCCAGCCTGGACTAACATTCCATGAGCCCTAGGATGAAGGGGCAAACAGGCAGGGTCATCTAGAGCCGGTAGGTGGCGGTGCGCCACAGCACGAGCCACGGGGTCACCAGACGAGGGTCTGGCCTAAGTCCCCAGAAGGACATCATATGATGATATGTCAAAGGGCAAAAAAGGCTCCACATCCACGAGACCCGGTGAAGAAGATCCAACAAAGGATCCGAAGCCAGGGAGAGAGAGGGCGGCGGCATTTGTAAGACATGTGCAGCCCAACTAACTGCCCTCGTAAAGTCAACTCTGGCCTTTTGTGGCAATCCTAGGGGAAGACAGCAAGTCATCCGTTGGGGAGGGTTGCAGGCTAATCCGTCCTCCCAACAACAGAGGCCCTGCAGCGAAATGAGCCTGCCAGTGCCCCGTGGGATTTTGATCCGTGGCACATGGGAACACCTGTGTGGGCGGGGAGCCCACGGGTCACGTTCTCCGACCGAGGGTACAACCGGGGAATGATCCGGCAGATTGGCGCTGATGGCCTCCAAGAGGGCTCGTACACCCGGTATCGGGCAGGCGTTGATTCGACCTCCACCAAGGCCTGAGCCTGCAGGGAGGAACGAAGTCGACTCGGAGTCGAACTCTGCGCTGCAGCCACATTCAGCGACGACGCAGGAAGCCCAGCAGAACCTTAGACGTGTCAGGAGGGCTAGACGTCAGAGTAGGATGCCCATCCGGGCCGTGTACAGACGTCGCAGCAACTCCAGGATCGGAGTCGAGACACTGGGTCGGCTCCGATGGCGAACCCACCGCCGAACCTCCGACCTGTGTGAGGCCCGAAGGAGCGCCAGGGAGAGGCGGTGACCCAAAGATGGCCAGCAGAGCCCTGGAATAGGCTTCCATCTGGGTCCGAGTAGCCCCAGCACCAGGAAATAGTGGATAGGCAGGGGTCGACTCCTAAGGGCTCGCATCCGGTGAAGACCGAGAGCAGGGGCCACCAGCAGCACGCTTGTGCGAGGTTGACGACCTCATTGACTTCTTCCGTTACTTCCCCGAGGCAGGCGAACGACGTCCATGTGAACGACTCCGGGATCTGTCCCGAGCAGAGACCTCATCGTGGGAGGAAGAACTGCACCTTTTGGAGCCCTCCACTGGGGACAGAAGCTGGCGCCAAGAGGACTCTGACCGGGACATCCGGGCAGACAAAAGTTTTAATCGCCGTTCCAGCAGGGAATTCAGCGTCAGCTGCCAGCAGGCGTCGCATTCGGCGGAGTCGTGGTGCTCGCCCAAGCACCACATATAGATCTCGTGTGGATCCGTCGCCGACATCTGCTGCGAACAGGACGCACACGATTTGAAGCCCGCAGGCATTGGCACACTGTTCCAGACACGAAAGGCGTCGCAAAGGCCTGAAAACAGGCCAGAGGAACCGCTTAACTTCGGATCCACGTTGGGACATGGAAAAAAGAAAACTGACGTCAGCATGCCGAGGGGGTCTTACATGGCTCCTTTGACGTTGCTTTTGTGGACGACGTCAGGACGGACGGAGCAAGGCGACACCGCACCCCGGCGTGCAAAGGTACTGCTGGGGAAAAAGTTTTCCGGATCCAGTCTGAAGCCTGAGGATATTCTATGGTAAGGAATCTATGGCTAGATGTCTCTATCAGATAGTCTTTCTGCCCCTCTCCTATAGGGCCGTTTAACCCGAATCTGACCCTTAAGGAGGGAAAAAACACAAATCACCAGGTTTTCTTAAGCAAATACTATGGGGGGGGGGGGGGGGGGGGGTTGAGGAGGAGTGGCTTCCTGGGTATGGGTTAGTGTTTCTCCCTCAACAGGAGCTCCATTAGATTCTCTGCCACCAATATTGGCTAGGGGTGTTCACTCCCAATATGACCCCCACTGGCCACTAGTGTATTTTTAGGGTAGACTAGTTTCTCTGGGGTGGGGGAGGCCTCCCTGAGATGGTCCTATGCCTTCCTCCCACTGGGGCCCCATGTGGTTTCTGCCCACCCCTGCCGGGGGCAGAAGAGTGTCTTCACCCTAATCTAACCCGCAGAGGGGCAGACAGTACACTAGACACTAGGGAGTTTTTGTCTGTAGTTTTATTTTGGGTGGGGGAGGCTTCCCCTGGAGCATGGGCCGATGCTAACCTCCACCCAGGATCATATTAGTCTTCTTGGGGGGTGGGTAAGGGCGGGGGGGGGGGGGCGTGGGGGGAGGGAGAGGGGTCCACCTCCAATTTGCCCGCTGAGGTGGCAGAGAGCACACTAGATGTCAGGGATATATTTTATTGTGGAAAAAATATAGTGTGTGGGTGAACCACCCTGGTGTTGGGCCTATATTCCGGCCCTAAAACCCTAACAGTTTTTCTGCCCACTTGGTGCATAGATCCCCATTTTCTGGTACAGGCACCAGCCCAGCCACACAAATACGGTACCTTGGGGGAATGGTGGAAGAGGGCACATTTGTGGCATCCTGCAGATTCCAGAACTTCCCATCACAGAAATGTGAGGAAAAAGTATGTTTTTACCCAGTTTAAGGTTTGCAAGAGGCTCTGGGTAAAAAAAGGAGCTGATCAGTCACGCAAGTCACACCACCCTGCACTCCCCTGGACGTCTAGCTTCACAAATGTGAAGATTTTGTAGGTTGCCCTAGGTGCTAGCTAAGCTAGAGTGCAAAGTAAACAGCCAACAACATTGCACATAAGGGTAAATTTTGGTAAAAAAATTCGATCTGTTCATGTTGTGTATTGGGTATTTTCCTGTCACGGGTGCTAGGCCCACCCACACAAATGAGGTATTATTGTTATTGGGAGACATCAGGGAATGCTGAGTGGTAGAAAATGTGTGGCGTCCTGCAGATTCCAGAACTTTCCCTCACAGAAATTCAGAAAAATGTGTGTTTTTATGAACTGTTTGAGTTTTGCAAGGGTGTCTGGGTACAAACACCTCACTACAATCACGGAAGTCACACCTTTCTGGTACCCCCGAGGTGTCTAGTTTTCAGAAATGTCAGGTGGGTATGGCATGCTTCCCCGGTGGCGGCTTGGATTTTGCCGACTAAAATATGATGACTCCAGGTCTCACGGTGGGGGGGGGGGCATTGTGTTGCAGGTGCTAGGTCCAACCTCAAAACTGGGGTACCATTTTTATCAAGAGATGTGTGGGAACACAGAACAGTAGAACATTTGATTTTACCATTTGAAGTTCTTTTTCATATAGGCCTTCCAAATTTAGGCTACTGCGCAAGAAAGAAGACATTTTGCAAAATGTCCTCTCAACTAAGTTAGTATGGGTACCCTCAAGTTCAGAGATGTACAAATTACTACTGCTTCTAAAAGCAGCATCTGGTGTACATTTCCGAAATATGGGTTTCTTTCATGCCTATTTTTCACTCTATATTTTACCATAAGAGTTACTCATCACATGATGTACAAAGAAAAACCATTGTAAGATGTAGTTTAGTTGTTTGCTCTGCATATTTGTTTCTTGGAGAACCTAGAAATCCTATACATTTCCCCTCCCCCCCCCCCATGACCAGAATAATCTAGCAAATATATCAGTGTATTTTTATATATTTTTTTATTTTAAATAAGGAATTGCAATGAAAAGTTACGGATGAAAACATTGTCACAAATGGCTGCTTTTTTACTCATTTGTGATATTTTTTATTTCAACAATTAGTTTCTTTGGGAAAACCTTGAGGGATCTATACAAAATGCCCTCTAGCTGAATTCAGAAATGTGTTTACATTTTCGAAATCTATAGCTTTCCGGGATCACCTATGGGTTTCAGACCTGTCTCCACCATAAAGTGGAAGTAGGTTGAAAGTACACAAAGTAAGAAAAAATGGACTACCTCTTAGAAAAAATGTGCAAGCAGTGGTTTTTGATTCAGCTCTACTCCTGCAAAGATACAGCAAGACAACAATTATGAAACCAAAATAAAAGTAGACCTTAGTAGAGCCATCCTCTATGTACAAAATGTATAGAAAAATTCAACATCACTCACCTGCGACCACATTCTGAATATTTTGCAACATTTTTTAATATTAAGGCAGCTGTTAATCGGATGTGTTTAGTTATTGGTCCCTCTTTTTCATCCTTTATTAAGGGAAAACAAACAAATGAAAAGGAACTTGGTAAATAGGTATCACGTTTTAAAAATAAATGCATCAAATTGCTGTCTCAAAACCAGACTGTAGCTGGTAACTTGAAGTGCTGTTCAGGTATAAGCTCTACTTACTGTGAAATCTCTAAAAACAAGGTTTCTTGATCCCCTTCGTAGTGCCATCAAAGCTGCACTAGGATGATTCACAATCGCCTTTTGTGTCCTTGGAGTCGAAGAACCACCCGCTGGACAAGAGTGCCTTTTTTAAGATAGAAATTGGACAGATTAAAAGTATATTCTAAAGTTATCAAATTAAAAAAAAAAACTTTTTTGCAATTTTAATAGAAAAACAAATTAACATTCATATGTTTATTTTCTTTCTTTTTTGCATTTAATTATTTACTTTAAATGGCACTACAAACTAAACTTTAGCTGTTTGTAAACTCTATATATCCCAGATGCTACTATTTCCTAATTTACTGTTCTCTTGACCAACCTCAGAGGATAGAAAGTTGCTGAATCTGCCTTGCCAGGATTGAAACTCAAGACCGAAGATTGCTGAACCTATTAGCACTGAATGCTCAGCTCATTCAGTCATTCTCCCAACTTCATGCAAATGTACACAGAGCTCATGGGTAAACAGTTACAGGGGGCTAGGTGTAGGGCATGAGTGAATGAATTTAAAATTTATACAGCACACTGCCACTCTCAATGGAGCACCCTGGCGCTAAAGTTGAATCTGACACTAACAAGGCAGGGAGGATGAGATGGAAAAATAGCTAAATAAGGGAACAGAGTGCATTATGTATCTTGAAGAGCTAGGTCTTCAAGAGCTTTCTGAATGGAGCTTCAGATTCTGTGAAACACAAAGGGCTGGGGAGTTGGTTCCATGCCTTGGATCCGAGAACCGAAGAGGATTTGCCGCGGGGAGGGGTTCTCTACCTGTTTACTTCTATAGGTGCATAAAGTCACAAATTATAACATAACCAGTGCATAATGGTAAAACCACTGCAAGAAGAAAAGGATATCAAAATGGGATTTTATTTAGATTTGATAATATAATACATGAACAGTATTTCAGTATACCTATCCAAACACATCCCACAACACATTCACTCAAACCTCAAACATACCTTCCCATATACTCGCATTCTCACTAACCCTGGGCATAGTTTTACGCTACGCTAACAGAGCATATGTAGTTTGTACTAATAGGCACTCCGCAAATTGCATGTAGTACAGTACAAAAACTGTGCTTAATCGTAGCCCCAGTTGCCCTGCCACGCTTTCCACATCACCATATTGGTGCCTACCGTACACCTGATAACAGAAGCATCTATCTCAACAACAGCAACCAATAAATGGCTTAGCGTTTGTACCCTTCGACCGGCTTCTTTATGAAATACATTCAGCGTTCAACTGGTGTTAAGGCACAACGTTTGCATATCTCGGCCAATATTTCCTTTTAACTGTATAAGCGTTTGTCTCATTGTTAAGTCACATCCCACAGTTTTTTTCTAGCACCCTGAAGGTGACGCCCACATTGGGGTTCAACACCGAAACACGCGTCAGCGCTGGATTTCACTTGTTGGAATATGTTCTAACAGAAAAAAATCCCCCATATGTTTTTCAACAATAATTCATGAAAACCTGTCTATATTGATTACTTTATTATGTCATTGACTGTTAATGATTCCTTTAGTTGGATTTGATTCTTACATCTTGAGGCACATCTATGTTTCTTGGTTAGGCCTCATGAGCAATCTTGGATTTTTATGGGGTGTTTACATCAATGTACATAATGATTGTTTTTGAGTAAATGTCAGATATTGTTAGGCGTGTGAGAATGCAAGTATATGGGAAGGTATGTTTGAGGTTTGAGTGAATGTGTTGTGGGTTGTGTTTGGATAGGTATACTGAAATAATGTTCATTTATTATACTAGCAATCTAAATAAAAGCCCTTTTTGATATCCTTTGTTTCTTGCAGTGGTTTCACCATTATGCACTGGTCAAGTTATTATAATTTGTGACTTTATGCACCTATAAAAGTAAACGGGCAGAGAACCCCTTCCTCTGAGTAAACTTTGTATTTTCCTGTTGGTCTCTACCTTAATTCTAATCAGGGGCCCCTCTGTCTGAGTGGTTATTACAATAGTCGAGCCTGGAAGTGAAGAGGGCAAAAGTGTATGTTTTCCTGGCAGCTAGTAAAGACTTAATTCCGTTAAACCACATTCCAGCCACTGGAAGAGCTTGAGGGTGGATGTAGAGGGAGGTGCAAATTTTACTTTGAAGTTTCTTGCAACTTTTACCTTTGGCGGGAAGTGGGGGTACAGAATTTGGCCACCATTGGGTTTGGGAGAAAAGATTAGATTTGCCGAATAGCAGTATCTCTGTTGCGTTTTAGATGATTTGCATCCACAGGATGTCTTTAGTGAGGCAGTTTTTGAAGTTTAGTTCCAAGCCAAGGGACCCTCTGTCAAGCGACAGAATTGGCTGTGTGCCATCAGTGTATGATGTTGTGGCGATTCTGAATGAGGTGATTAGGGAGATTAAGGGAGCCATGCACATACGGAATAGTGCAGGGCTGAGAGATGAGCCCGGCAGAACTCCTAATGCTACTGATCCTTCTGTTGTGGAACTCCTTATCTGCGGAAGTTTAAAAAAAGATTTTAGCTAGCCTAGGGCTTTACGAGAATTACCACAGCCTTTGATCAGTTGAAGGAGTATGGAGTGTGAAATGGTGTCAGACATGACGGAAAGATCAAGTAAATTCAACACTGCATTGTTTCCCACCTACAGGGTAAGTTTCCTGGTGTCCGAAACTTCCAGCAGGGCTGATTCAGTGGAGTGTTTGAGGAGAAACCCCAAATGCCGGAGATGAAGCGCATTATCATTTTCATAAAAGGAGATTAATTGGCGCTACAAGTTACTCACACATTTTGTTTAATGCCCGAAGCAGTGAGATGGGGCGGAGATTAGACAGTGTGGTCGGGTCTGCAAGGGATTTTCTTTGCAAAGGTTTCACAAATGTCAGCTTCCAGTGTGAGAGAGCCTCATTCATTGCTAGTGAGGTGTTACAAAGTTTATTAATCAAAGGGTTGATAATGTCAACAACAATATGAAGAATGGCTGGGGGACAGGGGTCACTGGGGGAGCCAGATTTACATGAGAGGATGGCCAGTCGTGACAGACCGTGTAATCACTTGAAAGGATGCAAAGAACAAGTTACTTACCTTCGGTAACGCTTTTTCTGGTGGATACAGTATCTGCCTGTGGATTCCTCACCTTGTGAATATCCCCCTGCGTCAGCAACGTTTGGAAAATCTTTTGTAAATTGCAGGCGTGGACGACGTCACAGGAGCACGACATCGCGCGCGGCTCCGCTGACGTCACTAACACCATAATAGGCCCACGCCGGCGTGATGACATCAGTTCCGCCCTTTTTTCCGTGCCTTCGAGGCACACGGACGGACTGACAACAGTAGATATATACACAGTGTACAGAGTACAAAATAGTCAAGGTAACACACATAGTGTGAATATAACCTAGCAAATCATGTACAAAAACACATTTCCTTTGAAGATAACATGCAAACATTAAAACATTGCTATCATCTCAGGAATAGAAGAGTGGACAACGGGGAGGCGGGTGGGCATGTGAGGAATCCACAGGCAGATACTGTATCCACCAGAAGGAAAATGCTACTTACCAGTATGCATCTGTTCTTGGCAGGTAGAGCTGCAGATTCGTACACTTAGCATTAGATCGTCACCTGGTGTTGGGCTCGGATGATTGCAGGTTGTTGTCTTCTTGGAGAAGTCTTTGTAGTCACGATATAGGCGACTCCTCCCTTGGACAATACTGCGCATGGGCATCTGCTCCATCCTTAGATTGTTTATCGCCATGATGGGAAATAATGGAGTTAGTAAAGGTACAGTAAGAAAAAAAGGATGTCCATGCATGTGCATCTAAGTAAGATGAGAACTGGAATGGATACATGTCCGGGGAGGCGGGAGGGCGTGTACGAATCTGCAGCTCTACATGCCAAGAACAGATGCATACTGGTAAGTAGCATTTTCCGTTTGAGGCATATGAGCTGCAGATGGTACACTTAGCATCGATTGTACAGCAGTGTCTCCCCTAGCGGCGGTCGCCTGTATCCATTGCAGTAGTCTGAAATAATGTTCTAAGGACAGCCTGGCCTACTGCAGCTTGGCTTGCACATCAACACAATAGTGTTTAGTGAAGGTATGTGGTGTAGACCATGTTGCTTCCTTGCATATGTCCTCTAATGGTATATTTCCTAAGAAAGCCATAGAGGCTCCCAGCTTGCGAGTGGAGTGTGCTCTAGGAGGAACTGTTCGTGTGCGTTTAGCTTTTTAATAGCATATCTGTATGCACTTAATAATCCACCTGGCAATCCCACCCTTAGAGATAGGGTTGCCTTTGTGTGGAGGAGAGAAAGATACAAACAATTGTTTTGTCTTTCTAAAGGATTTAGTTCTATCTATGTAGTATAGCAGAGCTCTTTTAACATCTAACATGTGTAAGGCCCTTTCTGCTACCGAATCTGGGTTTTGGATAAACACAGGTAACTCAACAGATTGGTTCAAATGAAAAGGTGTGATAACCTTTGGAAGAAATTTTGGATTAGATCTGAGAACCACTTTATTAGTATGTATTTGAAAAAATGGTTCTTGCATAATGAACAATTGTATTTCACTTACTCTTCTGAGAGAGGTGATGGCGACCAGGAAAACAGTTTTCCATGTGAGAAATTGCAGTTCACATTTATGCAGAGGCTCAAAAGGGGGTCCCATAAGTCTCGTAAGGACCAAATTTAGGTTCCATACAAGAGAAGGTGGCAGCCTGGGAGGGATTATTCTTTTTAATCCTTCCATAAATGCTTTGATTGCAGGTACCCTATAAAGAGACAAGTGTTGTCTGTTTTGTAAATTGGCTGCAATTGTTGCAAAATGTAGGCGTATGGAAGAGTATGCCAAATTAGACCTTTGTAGATGTAACAGGTAACAAATCATATTTTGGATGGAAGAATCCAGTGGATCAATGTGATTATGTTTGCAATATACTGCAAATCTTTTCCATTTGGCGGCATAACACGCTCTAGTAGTGGGTCTTCTCGCCTCTTTAATGATATTCATGCAGTCTGGTGGTAGGTTAAGATAACCAAAATCTAAGACTTCAGGAGACAGATCGCCAAATTCAGTTGGTTTGGGTCTGGGTGTCTGATTTCTCCATGGTTCTGTGTTAACATCGAGGGTGTGAATTGTAACTTTTGATGTGGAACCAGGGAGAGATCTAATAGCGTGGTGAACCACTGCTGGCGTACCCATGTGGAAGCTACTAGAATGAGCTTGAGAGACTGTTGTTTGAGCTTGCGCACCACTAGTGGAATGAGGGGGAGAGGCTGAAAAGCGTACGCAAATCTGCCTGACCAGTTCATACATATTGCATTGCACTCTGACCTTGGGTCTGGGAACCTAGCGGCGAAGGCTGGGCATTTTGCATTTTCGTGGGTGGCAAACAGGTCTATGTGTGGGTGCCCCCACTGTTGGAAGAATGGTTGAAGAACTTGTGGATGCAGTTCCCATTCGTAAATCTGTTGTGACTGCCGACTCAACAGATCCGCTATCTGATTGTGAACTCCTGGAAGGTGTTCCGCTAACAGATATATGTCTTGAGGAACGGCCCATCTCCAAATATTCTGTGCGAGCTGGGACAGTTGCAGAGAGTGTGTCCCCCCCCCCTGTTTTTGTATATAGTACATTGCTGTCATATTGTCCGTCCGGATTGAGGCAGCTTTGTTCTGTACTTGAAGTTGAAAGGTTTTGAGTGCTATGAATATTGCTAGCAACTCTAGATGGTTGATATGCAACAGCTTTTGTTGGTTGTTCCATCGACCTTGAGTCGAGTGGTGGAAGAGATGGGCTCCCCATCCTGTGAGGGATGCGTCTGATGTGAACACTATTTGTGGAACAGGTTCGAGGAACGGCCGTTTCTTGTCAAGTTTTTGGTGTTCAACCATTACTGAGAGCGATGCCTACGGCCGTCTACCAACACCAGGTCTGTGAGCTGACCTTGAGCCTGATTCCATTGTCGTGCTAGACACTCTTGTAATGGACGCATTTGCAGTCTTGCATGTGGCACTATGAAGATGCAAGATGCCATCATGCCTATTAATTTCATTAACACTCTTGCTTGGAGAGACTGCTGGTGTTGAAAAGTTGAGACTAGGGCTTGAATGCTCTGTATCCTGGCTGGACAGGAATACGCTAGAGCTGTAGATGTGTTTATGGTAGCTCCTAGATACTGATGCACGTGCGAAGGCTCTAGGTGCGACTTTGTGTAGTTGATCGTACAACAGTTGAATTGTCAGCTGAGTGTGTTGTACACATTGGTGGAATGATTTGACTTTTATGAGCCAATCGCCCAGGTGAGGGAAGACGTGTATTTGTTGTCTTCTGAGATGTGCTGCTACTACTGCTAAGCACTTCGTGAACACTCTTGGAGCTGTTGTGACACCAAATGGAAGGACTTTGAACTGATAGTGCTGCCCTAGTATTACAAACCTTAGGTACTTCCTGTGAGCAGGATGTATTGAGATGTGAAAGTAGGCGTCCTTTAAGTCTAGTATTGAAAGGAAATCGCCTTGTTGCAGCAGTGGGAGCACTTGATGCAGAGTGATCATATGAAAATGATCTGATTGTATGTAAGGGTTGAGAAGCCTGAGGTCGAGAATTAGTCTCAGTGTGCCGTCCTTTTTGGGAATGAGAAAATACAGCGAGTAAACCCCTGTCCCTCTAATGGGACTAGTTGAATAGCAACTTTTTGTAGAAGTGCTAGGACTTCTTGTTGAAACAGAGTCAGGTGATCTGTAGACATAGGACACTGCCTGGCTGGTATGTTTGGGGGGGTTGCTGTATGTTCTAGGCAGTAGCCATGTTGGATAATCTGTCTCACCCACCTGTCCGTTGTTATGGAGTTCCAGACAGGCAGGAACTGTGTTAATCTGCCCCCCACAGGAGTGGAATGCTGTTGGGGGAGCAGAGGGAAGTCTCTGTTTTGTTGTGGAGGAGGAGCGATTTCTGTTGTTACCGCGTCCTCTTCCCTTGTTATTATTGCCCCTGTATCCTTCTCTAAAATATCCCTTATTAGAGGAGGTTTGTGTTTTGAAAGATGTTGCTGTGTCTGCTCCAGTCTGCTTGGAGCCTCTATAAAAAGGAGCAACGAAAGGAACCTCTATTTTATGTGGACTGTAGGGCTCCCATTGACTTTGCCGTGTCCGTGTCTTTTTCATTTTCTCCAGTGTAGTGTCTACTTCTGGACCGAATAACTGGTTCTGGTTAAAGGGCAAGTTCAAAATTGTGGTTTGCACCTCTTGTTTGAACCCGGAAAAGCGCAGCCATGCATGTCTCCTGAGTATCACACTATTATTTACAGCTCTAGCAGCTGTATCTGCGACATCTAGTGCACATTTTATTGAGGCATTGGCTATTATATTGCCTTCTTGAATAAGCTCAGTTACCTGATCCTTATACTGATCTGGGAGGTGCTGCATTAGAGTTTCTAATTGGTCGTAATGAGCCCTGTCATAACGTGAGAGAAGGGCTTGTATATTGGAAATGCGCCATATATTTGTAGCTTGTGCAGCAATCCTTTTACCTGACACATCAATAACTTTGGATTCCTTGTCAGGAGGGGGCGTTTCCCCAGAAGTTTGTGAATTCACCCTTTTTCTTGCATTGGACACTACTAAAGAGTCTAATGGAGGATGTCCCTTAATATAGGTTGGGTCAGAGGGTGCAGGCCTATATTTCTTTTCTATCCTTGGATTTAGTACCCTAGCACGCACAGGATCTTTGAATATTTCTGTAGCGTGGTTAGTGACTCCTTTGATCATGGAAAGAATGTGAGTTGATCTGTGTGATGGCTCAAAAGTATCCAACAGAAAATCCTCCTCAATGTCATCAGAGTGCATTGTAACATTGTGGTAGATAGCAGCCCTGTGTAAGATATGGTTAAAGCCAATGCTGTCCTCTGGAGGAGAGGGCTTTGATGGATATAACTGCGGATTTGGGATATCAGGCACATTATGAGGTGGAATGTATAGACATCCTCATGTAAAGGATATGTATTTGGGTCTGAATTCGGATCCTCCCCACCACCTAGGTCATACTCCTCATCAGTTTGTGGTGAATGTGAGGATGCAGGAGAGGCTACAGGAGAGATTTGAGGTGAAATGTAAGGAGGGATAGGAGAGGAAGGAGATACAGGAGAGGGAGGGTGCATAGGGGAAGTTGCACAGTCCTTTTTGGCAAGAACCACAGGTGTAGGTGGCGTTTCTGCTGGTCTCTTCTTAGGAGGTATAGCACCCACATGTCCAGTCTTTGGATTTATGTAGATTTTCTTCTGTTTAGGGTCTGGTCTAAACAATTCTTCCTCCTCCTCCTCTACAACCTTCTTCGGCGTAGATTTTTTCGGTTCCCACAGAGGTTGTTTTTGTCGTTTTGCCTTGGGAGGTGTTACAGTGTCCTGTGGCAAAGGTCTTGGTGCCGAAGGTGTTACTTTCGGTTTGACAGGCGTTTCCAAGGCTTCGGGACCTCGGGATCCGGCCTTGCAGGTGTTGTCACCGGAACGGCAGTCTTCGGAGTGGAAGCTGACTTTCCATCTTTATCTTTAGAAGTCGACGGCTTTGGAGTCGAAGCTTCTTTTGATTTCGGTACCGAAGGGTCTTTCGGTTTCGGTTCCTGAAGAGGCTTTCTGTTTCGGTGCTGAAGAGTTTTCGGTTTCGGTGCCGAAGAGTCTTTCGGTTTCGGTGCCGAAGAGTCTTTCGGTTTCGGTGCCGATGAGTCTTTCGGTTTCGGTGCCGATGAGTCTTTCGGTTTCGGTGCCGAAGAGTCTTTCGGTTTCGGTGCCGAAGAGTCTTTCGGTTTCGGTGCCGAAGAGTCTTTTGGCCTCTGTGCCGTTGGAAGTGGTGGGATCGACACGTGTGGTTTGCTCGGTGCCGAAGCACCTTAAGGCGTAGTTGTCTTACTCGGAGCCGAGCTCGACGTCTGGGGTTTAAGAGGGAGCGCTTGGTCTCGACTGGGCCCTTGGGCGGAGTGCTGACCTTCGCCTTTGGCTTGGGCAGTGTAGGAGGTGCAGGGGCGGAGGTACTCACGGGTTGACGTGATGGAATCGAGTCGTCCGAGTCCTCTGCCTCTGATACGATCGGGAGATACGGCGAGTCATCTTCTTCTGGAACGAGCGGAACCTAGTCGTCAAAGATATTGTCCGGCGCTGGAGCTGATCTCCTCATTTCCTGTCGACGGGCCCTTCGATCCCAGATGGTCTTCATTGATCGGAAGGACTGACAAGCTGTGCAGGTCGACTCGTTGTGGTCCGGCGATAGACAGAGGTTGCAAACCTCGTGATGATTGCTATGCGGGAATTTTGCCTGGCATTTCGGGCATTTCTTGAACGGAGTTCTTTCCATGTGGTGTAGGCCGCACGGCGCCGATAGGCCGAACGGCCCACTTCGATGACCGGAATGGAAGTTATGTCGTCGAAAAGCCTTGTCTTCGATGTCGAAGGTAGTTTTTTTTTGTTGAGATCTTTATTAACATGAAGGCATATTAAGCATTTATCTTGTTACAGTCAAGCAAATATTCTCTTGTACATAGTAATATCTCCGAATTATCCATTCTATATCAGACAATTTTCCTCAGTGTCCTTACCTACCCATACTAAATCTAACGTAATCATTTTTATACGTCTAAAGATCAGTCATCGGAGTTCACCAAAGCGTCTCCCGCTGTATGTTGCTTAACATGAGCCCTCCTGTTAATGAACCGAAGAAACCCCCCCCCCCCCAAACATAAGTCATCATTTTCAAATATGTTGCCACACTATTCTCCCCATCAGCAAGCCTCCACGCCCCTCCCGCACCGCCCAGTTGCATTATTCTAGAGCGCCATTACATTTAGCCCGCTCAGGCAACCATTCCCATTTCCATTCATCACTCCTCTTCCCCCTCGGAGTCCAGGTCATCAAAGGTTCACATATCTCTCCTCTATAGACATTCCATGCCGCCCATACCTTGTTCCACTTACAGGGGAAAGCCCGAAGGACATATACCGCCCTCTCCGTAACCATCAGTATATCCATATTTTTAGCCCACCTGCTCACAGTAGGTAGTTCCGGAGCCCCCCACTTCTGCGCGATGTCTCGCTTAGCCACTGTCATGGCCAATGTAGCCCAAATTAGTTCATGTCTGTCTAGGTCATTGGGATCCCAAATGTTGAGGAGGCATTTGCGTGGTTCAGGCAAAACTGAGATATTAAGGGTTTGGGAGATTGTACGCATTAGTTGCCTCCAGAATTCCTGTATACGCGGGCAGTCCCACAATGTATGAAATAGTGTTCCCTCTTCCCCGCAGCCCCGTAAGCAGAAGGGATGTGGTGCTTATGTATTTTGTGGAGCAGCGTTCTAGTATAGTAGATTCGGTGTAAAATTTTGAGTTGCACCAACATGAACTTTGCTGAAATTCCCACCTCTTTTGGGGAGGCTAATGCCTCATTCCATTCCGATTCGTCCGCCTCTCCTATCTCCCCTTCCCATTTTTCCTTGAGTTTCAGTGTGGGGTCTTCCAAGTTGTTGATTAGTTTTTTGTATGTGAGGAAGGTCGCTTTATGTTGCATAAAGTCCGTCAGTAGTCTATCCTCCAGTGGTGAGGATTCCGGTATGGCAGTGCCCGCTGGAATCGCCCTAAGTAATGCGTGTCTGATTTGTACGTATCTATATGTTTCAGTGGACCTAAGGCCATATTGTTGCTGGAGCTGTGGAAACACTATTACCGTGTCTTTGTCCCAAAGGTCCCCTACCGTGGAAATGCCTATTTGATCCCATTGCGCAAATCCTTTACACAGTCTAAGGGTCCCCAGCGACTTTGTATCCCACAGAGGTGGCATTTTAGTGATTTTCCCTTTCCAGCCCAGTCGTGCCTGCGCTAAATGCCACAGGGCCGCTGTGTGCCGCGTTGGACCGATCAGATGATTAAGCTGTGGTTTATTATATAGCACTGAGAGCATACAGTCCGTTCCCAGCTGTGACCAGTCTGCCCGAAATGCTGGGTCGTCTCTCGAGGCGTGGAGCCATTGGTTGATTATTTTAAGCTGAGCCGCCCAGTAATATAGCTGAATGTTGGCCAGCGCAATCCCCCCCTCGTACCAACTTTTTACCAGTTTGTCGTATGCTAACCGTGCCGGGCCATTATTCCAGAGCAGGTTAGAGACCAACGCCGCAATCTGTTTGAAATATCGCGGTGGGACGAGATGTGGGGTATTTTCCAATACATAGAGGAACCTGGGGAGAGCCATCATTTTATATAAGGCTGCCCTCCCGAGGAGGGTCAGGGGCAGAGTTGCCCAGTGCTTAACGTCTGCACGTAGGCGTTCCATAGGTGGTTTCAAGTTAGTAGCAAAGAAGGCTGCTTCATCCTGCGTGACGACAATGCCCAGGTATTTAAAGGAGGTCGTCGCCGTTGCCAATGGGCAATCCGCCTGTAGCCTTGGTGCCGGGCCCTTCAGTGTGTATACCACCGATTTTGACCAGTTCAGGGTATAGCCTGAAGACCTCCCATGCGTATTGCAGAGGTCCAGTAGGGCTGGAATTCCGAAATCCGGGTCGACCATGTAAACGAGCATGTCGTCTGCATATAGTGATACTTTATCCTCCCAGCCTTCCTCCCATTGAATCCCTCTGAATAAGGGCGTTGTCCTAAGCAGGATTGCCAAGGGTTCGAGTACCAACGCAAAGAGTAGGGGTGACAGGGGGCATCCCTGCCTAGTCCCCCTGCCCAACGGGAATGTCAGCGAGATGTGGCCGTTGGCCACCACCTGCGCAACCGGATTCGTGTATAGTAGTCGTATCCAGGCTATGTATTTCGGCCCAAAGCCCATACGTGCAAGTACGACAAAGAGATATTCCCATTCGACTAGGTCAAAGGCCATTTTGGCGTCGAGGGAGAGAATTACTGCCTTCTCCGAGAGGAGGTGCGAACGAGCCAATACCCCATGAACCCTCCGGAGATTTAACGCTGTACTCCTGTGGGGCATAAAGCCCGACTGATCAGGGTGGATCAGGGTGTGCAGGTGTGGCATCAAACGGGTGGCCAGTAATTTGGCTAGCACCTTGGCCTCTACATTAAGCAGGGATATCGGACGATAGGAGGCACAGTCAGTTGGGGGTTTTCCCGGCTTCAGTATGGCTATAATTGTGGCCGTGCGCTGATCAAGCGGTAATTCTGCCCTTTCTCGGCTCTCCATATACATGCCCAGTAGGGGTCTACTGAGCTCCGAGGCCATTGCTTTGTACCATTCCACGGGTAATCCATTGGGACCTAGCGCCTTGCCTGACTGCAATGCCTGAATCGACAACTGAATTTCTTCCTCTGTCGGGTCTGCCTCTAGGTCTTGCCTCGTGCGGTATACTGGGGATGTCGATTGCAGCTAGCGAGACCGATGCCATCTGAGTAGTGACGGCATGGTCCGGGGTGTATATATCTTGGAAGTGACTCGCTAAGGTGTGCACAATCTCCTCCGGGTGCGTTAGCACCTGGCCGTCATTGGTGTGGAGCCTCTGAATACCCCTCGAACCCCACTTTCTCCTATCCAACCACGCCAGCATTCTCCCCGCTTTGTCGCCCACGTCATAAATTCTGTGCGCAGTGTTTGCGATGTATCCCTGAACTGTCGTTTTGAGATGGGCCTGGTACTGTTGCTGCCTTAATTGCAATGTATGTGCCGTGGCCGTGGTGGGATTCGCCATGTGAGCAGAGTTTGCGTCGTTGAGTGTCAGTTCTATCTCTGAGTTCCCGTCGGGAATCCCGTTTGTGTCCCGTTATTGCTGCTATTGCAGCGCCTCTAAGGACCGTTTTGTATGCTTCCCATAGGACTGATGGCGAGGACACCGTGCCAGCGTTTTCTGTGAAGTAATGCATTGTTGCTAGTTTGAGCTTCTTCCGGACCTTGGGGACTTTTAAGTAATTCGGGTATAGTGGGTAGACCCTAGCGCATTTTTTTTCTCTGGTGGTGAGAGATATAGTGATTGGTGAGTGGTCAGAAATACCCCTGGGCAGGATATCTATTTTGTCCACAGATCCTAGCCCGACCCCCAGAATCAAGAAGTAGTCTATGCGTGAGAAGCTGTTATGTACTGCGGAGTAAAAAGTGTATTGCGTTGCAGTCGGGTGTAGGTGTCTCCACACACATTTGTGATGCCCAAGGCTTCTAAAAAGTCAGGTAGTGAGGCGTTCCCTCTTAAACGGTCTCTAGTGGGAAAGGCATCCATCGCAGGGTCCATTATTGCATTCAGGTCACCCCCTATTATCGTATCCCCTTCAGGGAGGTCTAGGAGGAATTTACCTAGGGCAGGCAATGCTACGGAGTGAAGTGCCGGGGGTATGTATACGGAGACTACATTTAGTGACCTACCCTCCCATTGGCCGTGTATAGCTGCAAAACGACCCTGATCGTCCGCTGCGCGGTGTGTAATGATAAAGGATGACGTCTTTTTCATTAGGATCCCTGTCCCCCTGGAAACGGTGGTAAAGTCCGCATGTATCGCCATTACATAGCCGCGCCTGTCAAGCGCTTTACACGTTGTCCCTGCTAGGTGTGTTTCTTGGAGTAGCACTAAATCTGGGCTTTGTCGCTTAATGGCTTGCAGGACCAATCCCCTTTTAATTTTGTCCCCCAGGCCTCTGACGTTCCAGGTTAACAGGCGCAGTGGGGGCACCTCTATAGTCATAGGGTTAGTCTCGTCGGGTGTAACATGAAGTAGACGGGCCATTAAATCGGTGGGGTAGTGTCACTTGTAGTGTGCCGCCATGGTCAATGCCGACGTTGCGCGCCATGAAGGCGCATAGGAGCGTGCCGATACCTGGAGTGGTAGCGTAGCGTGTGGACTGAGTGATGACTAGAAACAGAAACGTGAACAACAAAACTTTATCCCTATCCCCCCTCCCTGCTCCACGGACAAACCCCCGCCCGTGTCCCCAACATTGCAGAGTGCTTTAGTCCTTCCCCAACTATCTTACTTGCTCGTGGGGCTGGTGAGTCCCTTACAGGCACTAACTGTGCCCACCCTACTCAGCTGCATCAGATCCAAGGTCCATTGCGTCACACTCAATTTCTCTCGTATATAGCCAATCTTCAGACCGGAGCTGGTTGTCCAGAGTCGAGCAGATCTTGTGCAATGTCAGACTCAGTTTCTTCCGTGCCATCTGGACATGCCGATCGGCTGGCTTGGCTGCTCAGTTGTTTGCCGTTCCACTGGTTAGGCCGATCTCTGCGCGGACGGTGTTGTTGGCCCACCTGTCTCCAACCATCAAGCCAGTCTTGCGCCACTTCCGGTTTATCAAAAAACCACGCTTTCCCATCGGCAACAATCCGTAACTTGGCAGGAAACAGCATTGAGTACGGCAAGTCCCTGTCTTGTAGCACTTTTTTCACCTCCCTGAACGACTTGCGGCGTCTGGCCACCTCCGCTGTGTAGTCCGGGAAGAAGGCCAGAGTTGCGTTTTGAATCTTAACAGGTGGAGAGACTCTCGCTGCTTGTAGGATTGCATCCCGGTCTCTAAAATTGAAGAGTCTAGCTAGCACAGGTCGTGGTGCGGCTCCCGGTTTGGGTGCTCCGCCCGGGACCCTGTGCGCTCTTTCCACGGAAAAGAAGTGGGACAGTCCTTTTGGTTGCAGTTTGGATTTTATGAGATCCTCAATGTAGATGTCCATTGCTCCCCTCCCCTCTGTCTCCGGAAGTCCGAGGATGCGTACATTGTTCCTTCGAGAACGCCACTCTTGGTCGTCCAGCTTGTCCTGTAGAAGTCTAGTGACTTTCTCCATACGTTCCATGGCTATTTGTAGTTCCGATGTGTCCTCCGCAAGAGATTTCGTGACCACCTCCACCTGGGATACTCTTTCAGTCATTTTTTGGAAGTCCGCTCGTAGCAGCGTGACCTCAGAGGAGATGGAGCCTACTGTAGTTTTGACTTCCGAGAGTGTTCTCATAATGTCTTCTAATGTTACTTTCTTGGTCCCCTCCGTTTCGTGGGAGGCGCCCGTGGAGTTTTGCCCACCGGTCTGCGATTGTGCGTGTTGGCTGTGGAGCTTTCCTCTCAATCGCTTGCTGCTGTGTTATTCGCCCTTTATCAGTCTTGCTACGCACTGGCGATAGGTAGTTCCCAGGGCCTTTCCATCCGGTGTGCCGCCAAAGTGGTCGTGTTGACTGCTGGTCACCACCCCGCCAAGCTTAGTGGTCAGTTTGTCCCACCGCTGCCCGCCTCAGAGAGTGCCTCGAGTAGGGAGTGCCTTACGCCTCTTTTTGTAGGGCTCACCTGATCAGGGTAGATGCTGCACCACCAGGCGGGGTGTCTTGCTGGGTGTTTACGGCTCCAATGACGGGCCACGCGTTGTGTTAATGTCACTGGGTCGTTCGGGGCCCAACTTGTGTCATTGCCACTTAGTGTCCAAACTCTGTATCCTCACTCTGGTCGGACCGCCACCCACAGTACTGCAGGATAAATGCTGTCAGTCCCTCCGGTGTTTCTTTCCCGGTTTGTGGTGTGCTTGCTGGGCCCCCGGGGGCACCTGTGGCTACCGCCACCGGCTGGGTCTAATTACGTGCAGCCGTACCGCCTCAGGGGGTGAATGCAGTCTTTCTTACCCGAGGCGGCCGCGCTCTGCCAGCCGCCGCCGCTCCGAGCAGAGCGCTGTTCCCCAGGGGTGCCTCGCAGATCCGCTGCGCACCGCCGGCCTCGTCGTCCTCTGCCTGCCTCCGTAATCGCCGCCTCCCTTAGGTTGTCAGCAGCTGATGTCGGCCGGCGTTTCTGGCCGTCGTACTTCCGGGTGGCGCCGCAGAAGGTTTCCTTATTGTGCCGGTCCCTCCAGCAGTCGGCTACTTCCTGTAGGCTGGGCGCCGGGGAGAGCCTCCCCAAGCAGGCCGGCCCGGTCGCACTTCCGCCGGGGCCGGGAGATCACGCCAGTCCGATGCTTCCCCTCGGGGCACAGGCCCAAGTGCGCCAGTGTTGATTCAGGCGGTTTTCAGTCTCCGCTGCGCCTCAAACTCGGATCGGGTGGTGCCGCTCCGAACCCGGACCCGACTGCTGCCGCTTCAGGTGAGCAATGTTGCGGATTAATGTGCCGGATTATTGATTATGCCACAGTGCCCTCAAGAGCTCTCACGCTATGCTGCCGCCATGGTTGGCTGCTAGCCACGCCCCCCTCGAAGGTAGTTTTTTTAAGTTTGTGGAAGTTAGGCCGAACATCCGAACCCAGTGGCGGAAAAAAACTAAGGATGGAGCCGATGCCCATGCGCAGTATTGTCCAAGGGAGGAGTCACCTATATCGTGACTACAAAGACTTCTCCAAGAAGACAACACCCTGCAATCATCCGAGCCCAACACCAGGTGGCGATCTAATGCTAAGTCTACGATCTGCAGCTCATATGCCTCTAACAAAGCGTTACCGAAGGTAAGTTACTTGTTCTTCTGATGGATACATCTGCCAGTGGATTCCTCACTTTGTGAATAGATTCCCACAGCAGTCCCCACTCCCGGAGGAGGGTGTCCACTCTCCTATACCAGAAAGTCCTGAAGGACAGGGCGCCCAAAGTGGCCGTCCCTCCTCACTTCGGTATCCAAGCAGTAATGCTTCGCAAAAGTGTGGAGGGAGGCCCAAGGTGGCTCTCTACAAATATCCTCTACAGGAACACCCCTAGACAAAGCAGATGTTGACTTTGCTCTAGTAGAGTGAGCTCTTATACCTTCTGGAGGCTCTTTACCCGCTAGGGAGTAGCAGATCTTGATGCATAGTATAACCCTTCTTGCGCTTGTGCACAGCTCTTCCTATTCTGCAGCCAGCAAACCCAACAAAGAGCTGGTCATCCACTCGATAGTCTTTTGTCCAATCAGGAAAAAAGCTCACCGCCCTATTAGGGTCCAGGCGGTGAAGTCTCTCCTCCTCCTTGGAAGCATGAGGTGGAGGGTAGAAGGTAGGAAGGGTAATGGACTGCCCCAGATGGAAGGGAGTTACCACCTTAGGCAGAAAAGCAGCCCCGGTCCTAAGAACCATTCGTTCAGCATGAATGGTCAAGAATGGGGGCTTTGAACTAAGAGCTTGAAGCTCACTTACCCTCCTTGCCGAGGTAATTGCAACCAGGAAAACCGTCTTAAAAGATAAAAGTCTCATGGAAAACTTGTGCAAAGGTTCGAAAGGAGAAACCATCTAAAAAGTAAGCACAAGATTCAAGTCCCATTGAGGCACAATAAAGGGAGTGGGAGGAAATGTATTTGTAAGGGCCCTTAAGAAACTTTAAAAGCACAGGAGATTTAAATAAAGACGGCTGATCCGGTAGGCAGAGAAATGCCGACAAGGCCGAAAGATAACCCTTGATTCTTGCTACAGCAAACCCTTGCCGAGCCAAGGAAAGAGCAAACTGAAGTATGTCAGACAATCAAGCCTTCAAAGGGTCAATGGACTTCTCCCCACACCAAGTAACAAATTTAGACCACCTGTAAGAATAGACAGATTTGGTGGAATCACGCCTGGCCGATAGAATGACATCAACGACGTCACGTGGGAGAGAAAAGGAATTCAGGTTGCCCCGTTCAATCTCCAGGCATGAAGGTGTAAGGTCTGGAGGTGGGGGTGTAGAACCTGCCCCTCCATCTGAGAGAGGAGATCTGCCCTGAGAGGGAGACGGAGCGGCAGGCACGAGGAGAGGTGGAGAAGATCTGTGTACCACACCCTTCTTGGCCAATCCGGGGCGATCATTATGACTTGGGCCCGGTCTTGGCGAATCTTCCTCAGAACCCGAGGAATCAAGGGTATGGGGGAAACGCGTAAAGGAGTTTTGAGCCCCAACTCACTGAAACGCGTCCCCAAGGCTCCCTGCATCAGAAACTGGAGGCTGCAGAATGACGGGCAGTGAGCATTCTCGTGAGTGGCGAACAGATCCACCTGAGGAGTTCCCCACATCCGAAAGTACTACCTCAGGATGAAGCCTCCACTTGTGGTCGGCCGAGAACTGCCGGCCGAGAACTGCCGACTGAGACTGTCTGCACGCACGTTCAGAACTCCGGCCAGATGATTTGCCATCAGACAAATCTGATGGTCCTGAACCCAGGACCAGAGATGCAGAGCCTCTCTGCAGCGACACTGCGATCCCACTCCTCCCTGCTTGTTGACATACCACATTGCGGTGGTGTTGTCCGTCAGGACTTGAACTGACCGACCGCAAAGGGAAGGGAGGAAGGCCTTGAGGGCTAGACGTATTGCCCGTAACTCCAGAAGGTTGATGTGAAGCAACCTTTCCTCTGGAGACCAAAGACCCTTGATCTCCAGATCCCCCAGATGAGCATCCCACCCTAGAGTGGATGCATCCGTTATCACCGTGGCAACCGATGGAGGCAGATGGAAAGGCTTTCCTTGAGACAGATTGCCCTCCACGCTCCACCAAGACAGATTCGCCGCAGCTTCTCTGGAGATCATGACAGACTCCCTGATATCTCTGTTGTGTTGATACCACTGCCTGCGGAGGCACCACTGGAGTGCCCTCATATGCCAGCGTGCATGGTTGACCAGCAGAATGCAGGAAGCCATCAGACCGAGCAGACGTAGGACCTTCAGGAATGGAACGACCGCTCCATTGTAAAATTAAGGAATTATTTCCTGTATGTCAAGAATCCTTTGTGGTGGAGGGAATGCCCGGCACACAGTGGTATCCAGTACCGCACCTATGAACAGGTTGCGTTGGGAGGGCACCAGGTGAGATTTGGCCACATTCATCGAGAAACCCAACCTGTACAAAAAATGAGTTGTGACCTGCAAATGATGGAGCACTTTCTCTGGAGATTCCGCTTTGATCAGCCAATCGTACAGATAAGCGAATACTGGTATCCCTGACCTCCTGAGATGTGCTGCCACCACAGCCATCACCTTGGTAAAAACTCGAGATACAGTAGTAAGACCAAACGGAAGGACCACAAACTGGTAATGTTGCGATCCCACTGTAAAACGGAGATACTTCCTGTGTGACTTCAGGATGGGAATATGGAAATAAGCATCCTTCAAGTTGATTGACACCATCCAGTCTTCTTCCATCAGCGCCTGAAGAACCTGTGCAAGGGTGAGCATCTTGAACTTCTCCTGTTTCAGGTAAAGGTTCAAGACCCTGAGATCCAGGATTGGACGAAGTCTGCCATCCTTCTTGGGAATTAGGAAATACCGGGAGTAGCATCCCTGACCCCTTTCCTGCTCCGGAACCACCTCTATCGCACCCTTTCTTAACAGTGCCAGGACTTCCTCCTGCAGAAGCAACAGGTGGTCCTCTGAGCAAAAACCTTGGCAAGGAGGATAATTTGGGGGAAATTCCCGAAAGGGGAGTGCATACCCATTCTCTACGAGATCGAGAACCCAAAGGTCAGATGTAACCGATTCCCAATCCCACAGAAAATAGGTAAGCCGGGCCCCCCACAGGACCCGCATGACCCGGAATGGCGGATTTAGGGCTGCTTTGCTGTTGTTGGAGGGGGGTGGGTAGAAGAAGAGGAAGAGGAGGAGGAGGCGGCCTGATGTCCACGAGGACAAGCTCTTTGCCAACACTGTATGACTTATACGATTGGTTTTGCTGCTGGTGCTGCTGCGTCTGCTTATAGGGACGAAAAGAAGATCTTCCGAAGCCCCTGTACCTTCTGCTCACAGAACCTCTAATTTGCAATCCCAAAGACCTGGCTGCTGCCCTGCTGTCTTTGAACCTTTCCAATGCAGCATCAGCTTTCTTTCCGAAAAGGCTTGAGTCGTCAAAGGGCAAATCCATTAAAGCAGTCTGAACATCCGTTGAGAACTCAGAAGTCTTCAGCCAGGCAGCCCTTCTGGTGGCAATTGAAGACCCCATGACACTAGCCACCGAATCCGCTGTGTCCATACCGCTCTGTATGACCTGCCGAGCAGCAGCCTGCGTGTCAGCAACCACCTCATTAAAATTCTTTCTATCCTCTTCAGGAAGTTTAGGAGACAATTGCTTAACAGTATCCATCAACTCATGGATATAACGACCCAGTAAGCAAGTGGCATTTGTCGATTTATGGACCATGCCTTTTTAAACTAGACCCTAAACTCACAGATATCGCTGAGAAGGAACCTTCCTCGAATCCAAAAGACCTGCTCTTTGGTGAAGAGCTTATAAGATCTTTAGGAAAGTACGTCTCATCTTTTACTGCTCTTGATAAGCCTCAAAAGAATATGAAGAGAGTATTCAGCAATAATGTTTTTGGAAGGAAGGGCCGGAAGAAGGGGAAACTGTTTTTCAAAAAAATGGGAGGAAATACCTCAAGATCCGTGGGTACTGTCCACAGTAATAGGCTTTATGATAGATTTTGTTCAAACTCCATTTCAAACCTCATTCCCGAGGGACATTCCCATCTCAGTAGAGAAGGAGAAAATAGTAGAAGAAGAGATATCCTCTATGCTCGAGAAAGGAGCGATAATAGAAGTTCCTTTGGATTCTCTAACCTTCGTAAGCTCTTTGTTCCTTGTGGAGAAAAAAGGAAAGGGTTGGAGACCGGTTATAAATTTAAAGGGCATGAACAAATTTCTCGTTTACAGGCACTTCAAAATGGAAGGAATACATCTCCTAAGAGACCTTCTTCAAAAAGAAGACTGGTTAGTAAAACTAGATTTAAAGGACGCCTACTTCACTATCCCGATGGCGGAAATACATCAACCTTACCTCCAATTTCTCTGGAAAAATCATCTTTATCAGTTCAAGGCTCACCCCTTCGGGCTTTCGTCCGCCCCTTGGTGTTTTACCAAGGTAATGAGAGCAGTAGCTTCCTTCTTAAGAGAACGAGGCGTTCGGCTTATTATTTACCTCGACGACATTTTGATAATGTCACAAGACCTGACTCAGATTCGTATAGACCTGGAAACGGTTATGAATCTGTTGGAAAGTCTAGGCTTCATTGTCAACAAAGAGAAGTCTATTCTAATGCCCTCCAAATCTCTGGAGTTTTTGGGTTTCACTCTAAACACTTCCAAGTGTCTACTCCTTTTACCTCCTTCAAAAATCTCGAAGATCAAGAAAGAGATTTGTCATGTTTTAAGACAGGAAGACATCCCTTTAAGGGAACTGGCAAGACTTCTAGGCCTCTTATCTTCTTCCATTCAGGCAATCTTCCCAGGCCCTCTGAATTACCCGGCCTTACAAAGGATAAAAGGAAGGGCGTTGAGGTCTGGTCTTTGGTACGAAGATCAAATCACCCTAGATTTAGCGGCCAAAACAGAACTGAACTGGTGGTTAGAAAACCTGGAAGCTTGGAATGGGAAAGCAATTTTCGGGTCAGAACCGGACTTTGTGCTGGAATCAGACGCTCCCTTCATGGTTGGGGTGCTTGTTTCCTAGACCAGAATACAGGTGGTGTTTGGCCTCAGGAGGAGTCATCTCACCACATTTTCCTAGAACTTACTGCTGGCCTATACGCCCTTATGAGTTTCAAACACTCAAATCAAGGGAGATCGGTTGTTCTGAAAATGGACAATGTTTCGGCAGTGGCCTACATCAATCAGTTAGGAGGTACGAAGTCTGCCGACCTTTCGAACCTAGCAAGGAAACTCTGGATGTTCTGTTTAGAACACAAAATTGCCCTCAGAGCGGAATACTACCCAGGGAAGTCAAGCGTTTCTGCGGATTGGAATTCCAGATTTCTTTCGGACTACAGCGATTGGAAACTGAACGTTGCTGTCTTCGACTCACTAAATTCTTATTGAGGTCCATTCGAAATAGACCTATTTGCGACCCGTCTCACCTCTCAACTAGAGCATTACTTCAGCTGGATGCCGGATCCCGGCACAGGCAGTGAACGCATTTCTCCAACCCTGGTGAGGGATCAATGCTTATGCCTTTCCCCCATTCGCAATGATCCAGAGAGTCTTGCAGAAAGTGAGACAGGACCAATGCTCTCTAGTCCTAATAACTCCCTTCTGGCCATCACAGGCATGGTTCCCCACTGTTCTGGAACTGACCTTCGAAATTCCATTTCTCATTCCTTCCCTGAAAGATCTCCTTACGGATGTAAATGGAGATCCTCACCTAATGACCCTATCAGGGAGTTTGAACCTTCTTGCCTGGAAAGTGTCAGGCGATCTAATGAAGTCTCAGGACTTTCGTCATGGATTTGGATCCCACTCAAGCACCTATCGTTGATATAGTGAATTTCCTCGCTGAACTCTTCGACAAGGGATTGAGTTATAGATCAATTAACTGTTATAGATCGGCGATCTCTGCTGGTCATGTCCTCATTAACGGCAAGTCAATCATTAAAAATGTGATTGTTTGTAGAGTAATGAAGAGCATTCGTCTAAAGAGACCCCCAAGGCCGAAATATGATACTCTCTGTGATGTGAATTTGATTCTAGATCTCTTCACTTCCTGGCCAGATAATTCATTTTTAAGCAGAAAGTTTCTTTCTTTTAAACTCGCAACTCTTCTTTGCCTTATCTCCTGTCGTAGAGTTTCTGATGTTAAAGCTCTGGAGATTTCTAATAGGTCATATAATTTATTTGGAGTTAAATTTGATGTCTATAGAAGAACCAAGACCATGTCTGATTCAATCTTCTATCCTCGTTTCGATCCTTCTCCGAAACTTTGTGTAGTCGAATGTATGAAAGCGTATGATATGACAATGTCTAATCTTCGACCGCTTAATGAGAATCAACTTCTCATTTCCTTTGTTAAGCCTCATAAGGCTATTTCCTCCACTTCTATTGCCAGATGGGTTAAGTCTGCTATGTCTTTAGCTGGTATTGATATTTCCAAATGTCAAGCTCATTCTCTTAGAGGTGCCATGGCAAGTAAGTCTCTTTGGTCCGGAGGTAAGTTCGATGATATCCTTAAAGCTGCTGACTGGTCTAATGCAAGTACCTTCGCAAGACATTGTAAACCAATTGAACACATGTCTAATGTAATTTTACAGGGCTACCAACATGCATAATGTAGCCTCCGTTCTTGTAATGAAATTGCGATTCTCCTATTATCATGCCTAGAGAATCTAGATTTCATTAAAGACACGGAGGCTCACATTATCCCACCCAACCCTTCCCATGGTATTGGGTATAACTTAACATGATGTTATTTATCATCTTGATGTTATGTATTTCAAAATGTTTATTATTTATTGTTCAGTTGTTAATCTGGATATGATTGGATAGGAGTCTGATTCCTTTGTTTTTAGGATACAATTTTATTGTCCTCTTTCTTTCAGATAACCCTTCTACTTAATCTACTTTTGACGTGTCCTCATCAGGAGGTCGATTGACTGTCTTCTTCTTCAATTTTGCTTCCATTCACTTCGAATCTTCTGGAATCTACTGGATCTACTTTCGCCAAATTTAAAAGAGGCTGATGATTGCTATGTGTAATGTCTTACTTTATCTCAGTGTTCTTATTGGAACCTTTATATTGTGATGCGACTGGCTTGGATCTGCAATTAAAAGTCATTGCATAATGTGAGCCTCCGTGTCTTTAATGAAATCTAGATTCTCTAGGCATGATAATAGGAGAATCGCAATTCTTTCTATCCTCTTCAGGAAGTTTAGGAGACAATTGCTTAACAGTATCCATCAACTCATGGATATAACGACCCAGTAAGCAAGTGGCATTTGTCGATTTATGGACCATGCTACCTGATGAAAATACTTTTTTGGCAGATTGGTCCTGCTTTTTGGAATCCTTATCACCAGGTACCTGGGGAAAAGCACCTGCAGATTTTTTAGAGCAGGCAGCTTGCACAACCAAACTCTCCGGCAAGGGATGAGTGGACAAAAAGTCAGAGTCACCAGGAGCCACTCTATAGCGCCTTGCAACGGCCTTAGAAACCGCAGGAGCAGTAAGAGGTCTACTCTACACCTCCAGGATAGGATCAGTCAGAGCATCAGTGAATGGAAGTATAGGCTCAACAACAGATGAAGGAGGATGGAGGACTTCAGTCAGATTCGATTTATACTCAGCAGTGGGCAAAGTCAAATTGAGTAAATCTGCTGCCTTTTTAATAACAACATGATAGGGTGCCACATCTTTAGACGGAGCATCCAACACCGAGGCTAACTCTCAATCAGGGGACAGTTCAAGACCACTTGCCTCTCTTAAATCATCAAAATAATCCTCCGGTTCCTGAAGCTCACCTTCAAACTCAGCTTCCCTATGACTCCGCTCCACCTTTCCTTCCGAAGCGACGTCGTCGGATCCGGAATCGTCTCCGAAGGGGCCGGAGCCGGCGTCGAACGCGGAGCTGGAGTCGAACTTCGAGTTGGAAGATCTCGAGGTCAGTCTGGAGCCGGTGAAGCCGTAAACGGCGTTGATGACCTCGGCGGCGCCGAGAGATGCCAAGGCGGAGTCGGCAACGGCATGAAAGGCGCCGGACCATAATCATGGGGAACTCCCAAATTGTATGTCAACAGACCCATGGGACCAGCGGTGCTCCAGAGGGGTACATGGCTCTCGCATAAACACTATACATGGGGTTTAAAAAATGCGAAGGATCCTATCCTGGACCCGGAAAAGGAGGATACGAACCCACCGGCTGCTCCTGGGGAGGCTGCACCGATATAGACTCCTCTTGTTCCTCGGGTTGGTGAACCGGAGTCAACGAGCCTTTAGGAACAGGAACCTCTTCCTCTTCATGTTCTGAAGACTGAGATGGAGCCGGAGAAGGATTCGATACCGGAGCCGGTGAATGCTCCGGCGACTGCAAGGGTAGGGTCTCACCTTCCTGATTCCGCTCTGGAGAGGGAGATGCCATGTCCTTACAATGTCGTCGACCAGACAACTTCGCCCTCAAATCTGACTCCTTTCCCGAATGGTGACTTGATCCATGCTTCCTCTTTTTTCTTCGATGACCTGGATGCATGTCCCGAAGTAGACTTCGAAGCCGACCTCGACCTCAAGCGCCTCGATCTTGAACTCTTCTTGGCCCCTTTACCTTTTAATTTGGCAACCAGAAGTTTCGCATCACGTTCACGAAGAGTCTTAGGATTCATTTTTAAACAGGATCGACAACCTTGGACGTCATGATCCTAACTCAGGCACCGTCATGCGGATCTGTGATGGACATCATTTTTCCGCATTTACCAGACGGCTTAAAACCAGTCTTCTTAGACGACATCACAACAGAAGACAGTGACACTGGAAAGATACAGAAAACCTACAATAGTAACAAAGTTACTATCAACGCAACAGAAGATCCCTCGAAAGCGTTAGCGTCGCCGACACGGAAAAAAGGGAACTGATGTCATCACGCTGGCGTGGGCCTATTATGGTGTCGGTGACGTCAGTGGAGCAGCGCACGATGTCGTGCTCCTGTGACGTCGTCCACGCCGGCGAGCTACAAAAGAATTTTCCGAACGTTGTGGACGCAGGGGGATATTCACAAGGTGAGGAATCCACTGGCAGATGTATCCATCAGAAGCATGCGATCTAATCAGGGTATCTAATAAAACACAGTCAGAAGGGGGAATGCGGATTGTAAAACCAGGTTGAATGGGCTGTATTTTTTTCTTCAAGGAAAGGAGATCTGATATATGATCACATATAATTACGGGAAGGGGAAATTTCTCTAGCCTGTGCCATTAATTGTAAAAAAAGAAGAAAAAAAACGAACATTTGTGGATTATTAAAAATAATTTTGGGATCAAACTGGGACTCTTCAATCTGGGTAGTGAAGTATTCTTTTTTTGGCTGCCTTAATCTGTACAAGATAGGCTTTTTGCGCGGTTTTAAAGTGCAGCAGGTCCTCTGTGTTATATGCTTGCCGCCATTTGTGTTCCAATTGTTTGCAGAGCAACCGTTGTGAGTAATGGAATTATGTTTTTTTTTGGTACGGTCAAAACATTTTACGTCAATATATTAGCTTTATATTGTAAATTGGAAATGAGAACATCTGAAAACAGGAATTCAAATAAACTAGAAGTGATTTTTTGATCATCATATTAAACAGTACATGAGCAGGAACAATTCAACACACATTTAGGTTGCAAACCAGACCTATTCCTACAATGGAACAGACCAATGAAGAGGTATGCATTATACCAGGTGAGGATACTAATAAAGGATTTTGAACTGTGATGTGTGTATGTGTGAATATACTGTGCGATGAGAATTGATAAACATGGTAAAATAAGATCTATGTTTTTGATATGCTAATATTATGAAACAACTGAGGTCAGAAGTAAAAAACATTTTGTCTAGTGTAAAGTATGTATTTGCTATTTCAAACACCTAGACATTGTATCTATGCATATATAACAAGATACGTGCTACAGGCTGCTCTTAGGTTAAACATTTGATCATGGTTAGATGGTTGTACCAATTTGTCTTGAAAAAAAAAAGTAGCAGTGACCTACATGTTTAGATCTACTCTAACCTCAAACACCAGGGGATGTTTATGTGGAGAATGACAAGTTACTTCAAATCTGTAACTTTTTTTCTGGTAGAGACTCTAACTGCAGATTCCTCAGAATAGCATATTCCCCAGGCATCAAACTGAATCCGAAAAAACTTGAGCAGTACCTCTGCGTGCAGGGAGGCAGCATTGTCTGGCTTTGCATCCGTGCCTTCCACGGCTGAAGTAACATGTGCCTTGACAGGCATACTGACAACAATTTCTATCAAGTCTATTTCTGAGCCAAAAATGCGAACTACATTAGACCGAGTGTGTTACCGGTGTGCAGAAACTAACAGTATGTTAGGTAGAGGAGTCCATATCGCAGAGGGGGAAGAATGGGAGGGTCGGTGAGGAATCTGAGGTTAGATAGTGTCTCGACCTCAAAAAAAAAGTTTTATCGATTGTAAGTAAATTGTTCTTCTGATAGAGACTTCTAACCGCAGATTCCTCTCCTTAGAATATATACCCAAGCAATACCTTTCTGGAAGTGGGTCTATGACTGGCCCAAACCAGAAAATCCTGTAGTACCATTTGGACAGAATGTCATGACCGACCAGAGTGTTCAAATAGTAGAGCTTCGTGAAGGTGCGGAGTGACACCTAAGTAGCAGCTAGGCATTTGTGCAGGACAGGGACTCCGCGTGCTAACTTGGCCTAAACACTGGCGACATTTTCAATTGTACCGAAAATTCTGGACCCGTGTTTCGAACATCGTCACATCATGACGATTTTGGTATCAACAGACCGGAAATGACAAGTATACTATGTATAAGCATTTTCGTCATATTTGAGTGACGAATTCACCGTTAAATCAGCGTTTCCGTCATGAACCCTCGGGTTCCATTTTGTGAACGGCATCCATTTTGTGATTGTCCTCACATAGCCAAATGACTGAAGCCGAAACCTGGTCCAAAGGACACGTACACCTTAGCTGACTCCTCTGTGACCTGGGCAAGCTGACTCCTCCGCCCAAAGCCAAACCTGTTCGGCCAGGTCCTCTCCCAGCGGCCGAGCTAGATTCGGATCAAGGCACAACATATCATAAACCTTTCATCGCACACAAACCATGCCTAATCTTGCACACACCTGTCCCTGTTTCTTGCTTTATGACTTGCTTTACAAGGAGGAGGTGCCCGATTTTATTGGGGGTCCGTCGATATCTGATGGAAATACTGGACCTCGCCGGGTAATCAATTATGAGCTGGACGAACAGAAATGTGGGCTTGTCATCATGACTTTGCTTTTCCTTTGTAGTAAAAATATTTGGATGGTCAACTGTAAAATAAGGAATGTTTGCCTAAAGCACATTATTTTGTATAAAAGAAGAAGGCTGGCTTCGTAAAAGAGAGCAGTCTCCTGAGAACATACATGCGCTTCATGCTGTTGTACTTCTAGGATATCTGTTACTGGCTGCAGCCAATAAATACGATCTTCGACTTCACCCAGAAGACTCTGTCTTTCTGTAGTCTGAAACAGGAAGGACTCAGGAGTTTTCAGGTGTATTCCCTGGCACCGCCGGGTCCATAAAAACCCGGTACGCCAGTTGCACCCAACGTGGGGCGGTATCAGCGGTACCGGTCCAAGCCAGAGGTTCGTGAGGAGCTTCATGTGAAAATTCCGGAGGACGGCCAACCACTTCAGCGACCCCTGCATGCCGACGTGGTCCGAAGGTCTTTGCTGCGAGGTTCCCCACGTCCCGACGGCTACGAAGGACTGCTGCCCTGACTATCGCCCTGTTTTGGACCCTTGATGATTGGTAGAGCGAAACAATAAACGAGTCTTCTGGTGACGTCATCGAAACCTCAGTTAAGTATAAGTGGAGCGTCTCCCAGTCCTTAGTTTGGTTCTTAGTTTTTCGGTATCCTTCGGGACGGTTTTGTTTGGAACTTCGCAAGTGCCAAAACCGAAGGACTCGTGTATTCACGAGACTATCGTATTCGATAATCCATTTGAAGCTAGACTAGAGAGCGAAGATGCCTGGTCTTAGCAGACTTGGAAATTTGTTTTGCCTTGGTTGTAATAGGGATTCCCGGTTGGAGGATTCGTGTCCGGTTCCTCCGATTGGAACTCCAACATATGAGCTCTATGTGAAACACGGCGTAGGCCCCATCACATATAATGAAGTATGGATCCGATTCACCAGAAACGATGGTGTTCTAAAATGGCCCCAATATGGTAGTTTTCACACAGAGATTTTAGATAATCTAGAGGTAAAACTTTTTAAGAAGAAAGCCCGGCTGGCGATGTTTGACTCTTTTCGCCTATGGCGCAAAGAAGCAAAACAGAAAGAAATGACATTAGCGAAGAAAAATAAACGAGGTATGTCAATGGTACAAGCTGCCGTTGCGTTCCGAGATAATGAGGAAGAGCGAGAGAGTGAACAAATTCTTAGAAGTAGGAAGTTAGCGGTATATAAGTGCTACCCAGTTTTGCCACGTAAAGGACAAGAATCAGAGGAAAGACTTGATAAAGATCCTTTAATGTCTCATTTGCTAAGTTCACCACCTCCTTCTGCGCAGAATGCTACAGCGCCTCAGCAACCCTTGGTTGTGCAACCCCCCATTGTTGGACCACAGGTTCTACCGCAATCACCAGCTCCTCTTCAGCTGGTTCCTACTCCTCCGGCGCAGCCCCCTCAAGGGCCGCCGCCTTTGCTACCTACTCCATCTATGTTCCCTACGACTTCGCCTACTGTTCCGACTACTTATCCTAATACTACCTCTGCTACTGCTTTCACCTCTGCTTTACCTCAACACGTCTCTCCTTGTGTTTCTGTCCTTCCGTCAGTTTCTCCTTCTGTTCGACAGAGAATGGCCAACACTGTTGCTGGTCTTTTCTCACCTTTCTTTGGGTCTCCTAATACGACCCCTAGCATAGAACGAAGACAGTTGCGGAGTCAACTGCCTGACTATCAAGAGAGATAATTACTGAATCGGTTAGCACGTAAATGGGCTGTGGATACTGTGAGATATGATGTACAGTCTGTCGTGGAAGTCTTCCGTCAATGGGAAGCATCGAAGCAAAGATATGTTTTTGAGCAAATATGTGTATTTCTCTGGGAAGATTTGGAGGGAAATGATCCGGAACACGATATGCCTGAATTATACCGTGTGCGGTTCGAGTTCTCGGAGGGCATGATCGTAGGCGCTGATGTTGAGAGAGCTGTTGCGACATTGTTGTCGTATCGGAGTAAAGGGGGCACTTCTCAATCACTATTTGAGTGTGACACACGCGGTAGGAAAAAGGGGCGACAGTATCCCATGAGAGAGGTTCCGCCGGTTTGGAGGGAAGGGGACGCAAATGCTAATCCAGCCATTCCGCCGCATTTTCAGCGTGTATGGGTACATGTTCCTTGGAAGAGATCTGAAGTTTTGGCTCTCAAACAGATATTACCTGACCCCCGTAAAAATCCTGCAGGGTATTATAAGGAGTTATCACAGACTGTAAGCTTATGCATTATGAACTTAGCCGATATAGACATGTTGTTTGGGAACGTGGTTCCACAGCCTTTATGGGGAAAGATTCACCACGCCGATCACGATCAAGAGTTAGGTGACACATGGGTTAACATTGCCGCTGTAGATAGCAGACAAATTGGTGGTGCTAAACCCGAACCTTTAATTGGGGAACTCCCTGGTAGAATAATAACCTATATGAAGACTCTAATGCCTGAATTACGTATAAACTGGGATTTTGTCTGCGTGTAAGCAGAAGACGGGCAAGACTGTGTGACTTTTTCACGCGATTCGAAGAGACTTTCGTAGATCATAGCGGTCAGGATATGGCTACCGAAGGTGGCCAGAGATTGTTCGTCGACAAATTTGTGCATAACTTACTTCCGGAGTTGTGTGCTAAGTTGAATGATTCCGAGAGTGCTTGGGCTGTCTCCACGTCAGCACAGATCTTAGCCACAGCCCAGTACTACGAAAATAGGCGCAAAGATGAGTTAGAGAAAGCGGATAAAAAGACTAAGGAATTAAAAACTAAAATTCTGATGCAGCAGACGTATCCACCCTGCACTAATAATCAGCGCGATTATCAGCAGCCTCAGCAATATTCGAGAAACTCGCAAAGAAGCGAGTCTTCTCAACAGCGTTTACCGTATGGACCCAATCAGTGTGCATATTGTAAAGAAGAGGGTCATTTTAAGAGTAGCTGTCCGATTTTGATACAGCGCACGAATGGTACTTCAGGTGCGAGAGGTCGAGGCGTTCAACAAGCCCCTAGAGAAAGGGGACGCGGACATATTCCCCAGAACGCACGTTCCTTCCCGCCTCATAATTCAATGAATAGTTTTGACCAGCAGAATAACGCGTCTGGTAGAACAGCTCAGTACTATGCTGATGACTACTATGCAGAAGATGAGAATATGGTAGGTAATGGTTGCTAGGACAGCCATGGACAGAGAGAGGGAGTTGTTTCAGCTCCAGTAGATCAGAGTGGACCGTATGTTGAGGTGATTACATCAGGTGTGTCAGAGTCTTTTCTGTTGGATACTGGTGCTACAAAGAGTTCTATTATGCACTCAAAACTCCCTGGCGCACCTTTGTTTTCGAAATGAATGTTTCTGTAGGTTTTTCTGGCGCCCCGGTTAGGAACCCGATTTCTAGTCCTATGTCACTTTCTATTGGACCTTGTGAATTGGAAGCACCCCTCATTCTGACGACAGGTTGTGGTGAAAATTTGTTGGGATTGGACCTGTTGAAAAGATTGTATGCAACTTTGTATTGTTCTCCTTCGGGAGTACAACTTACACTGGGTAAGAAAGTGGTTTCCACAATGTATTTGTCGAAGGATAAACTCCCAACAGAATTGTCTTCTTTCCCGGATATTCTTTGGGCTACTGGTCCTAATGATGTGGGTCTTTTGGAAATATCACCATACGTTGTGACATTGAAAGCCAATGTTAGAATGCCGCGCATTCCAGAGTACAAATTCTCTAGCAAAGGTGAAAAGGCATTGTTAGCAATCATATATGACCTGATTGATAAAGATGTAATTGAAGAGACGAAAGGCAATGTTTGTAATAGTCCTGTTCTGCCTGTTCTGAAACACACTGATCCTTCCCAGCCTCCTGTTTACAGGTTTGTGATTGATCTTAGAGAGGTGAATAAGATCGTTGTGCAACAGTTTCCGGTTGTCCCTGATATAACTGCCCTATTGACCATGATTCCAGCTTCAGCGGCTTGGTTCTCAGTGATTGACTTGAAGAATGTTTTCTTCAGCATCCCAATTGCCGAGGAGAGCAGGGATATTTTTGGCTTCAGTTTAGGAGGCCGAAGCTTCCGCTTCAAGCGCGCTCCTCAAGGCTACTGCGAAAGCCCATCAATATACAGCCAGGCTTTGAAAACACAGCTTGATACAATTGTTTTACCTGATGGCGCTACCCTTATTCAGTAAGTCGATGATTTGTTAGTTGCCGCAGATACTGAGGAGAGTTGCAAAGAAGCCACATTGTCGTTGTTGCGTCATTTGTCTGATTTGCATCACAAAGTGTCTCTCTCGAAGCTGCAATATTGCCGATAAGAAGTGACCTACCTAGGTCACCTCTTATTGAAGGAGGGAAGGAAACTGACCCCAGAAAGAATTCAGGCAATTGCAAAGTTGAGTGTGCCAAGAACACAGAGAGAAGTGCATGCTTTCTTAGGTATTACATCCTATTGTAGGCAATGGATACCGAATTTTCCCTTATTGGCCAAACCTTTGGTGGCATTACCTTGTAAAGATACACCGAATCCCATCCCATGGTCTGAAGATTGTCAGAAAAGTTTTTCAGAATTACGCGATGCATTGTGTTCGGCTCCTGTGTTGGGTACCCCTGACTACAGTTAACCGTTTACATTATACGTCCATGAGAAAAAAGGTTGTGCATTATCAGTGTTGACACAGTCTTTTGGGGACAAGCAACGTCCATGCGCGTACTTTTCGTCGACTCTAGATCCGGTAGCTAAGGCATTGCCGAGTTGCTTGAGAGCCACAGCTGCAGCAGCCGTTTCTATTCGACAGTCTGCTGGGTTAGTAATGAATAACATGTTAATCGTGATGGTCCCGCATGCAGTGGACACTTTGTTAAACAGAACCAAGAAACAGCACTTAACTAGTGCTCGATTGTCAGGTTATGAATTGACACTCCTAGCGAGTCATGTGCACATCAAAAGGTGTAATACATTAAACCCAGCTACGTTGTTGCCGATCCCAGTCGAGACAGAGAATGTTGAAGAGTCACATGATTGTTTCCTCAGAACTGAGGAAGAAACGAAAGGGAGAATAGACCTTAGGGACACTACCCTAGCAGAATGTGATGGCACTTTGTGGGTTGATGGTTCATGTTTCAAGTTGCCGAATGGCGATACGACTGCGGCATATGCTGTTACGACCTTGCATACGATTGTTGAAACTGCACGTATCCCACATAACTCAGCGCAAGCAGCGGAGTTGATTGCATTAACAAGAGCGTGTGTGTTGGCAAAAGGAAAACGAGTGAATGTATACACTGACAGTCAGTATGCCTTTGGTATTGCCCATAGTTGGACGTTTGTGGCATGAACGAGGTTTCTTGACTCCGCATGGTGCTAAGATCCAGCACGGTCAGTTGGTGAATGAGCTTCTCGAGTCATTGACCCTGCCGTTTCAAGTGGCGATTGTGAAATACAGTGCACACAAAAAGATTACAGATGATGTTGGTCGAGGAAATGCGTTCGCGGATGAGGTTGCGAAAGAAACCGCAAGGAATATAATGAGTCGAATGTATGTTGCAGGCCCTGCACGATGGGTGGGTGACGTTGGTATGTGTGAAGATACGATTGAGAGTGTGAAGTCCATCCATGCTGAAGCTACAGAGAGAACTGAAGGTATGGAAAGAAAGCACGGGTAAACTGGATGCGAATGGTTGTTGGGTTGAATTGTCGGAGCATCAGCGTTGGGTGCTACCCGATGCGTATGTGCCTGCAGTGGTTACAATGGCGCATGTAATGGCGCACATCAGTGTGAAAGGAATTTGCAAGTTACTGTCTCCAGTATGGCAGAACACCAGAATCCCTAAGTATGCAGAGAATATAGTCAAGAACTGTATGGTGTGTCTGAAATACAATCCCGGTAGGGGAACCCCAACTCCAGCTGGTCATTTTGCTCCTCCTACGTACCCGTTTTAAGTTTTGCAGCTAGATTTCATCCACATTGAGAGGTGCAACAATCTGAAATACGTACTCGTTGTTTGTGCCTTTTCAAGATGGATAGAAGCATACCCCCTGAAAGACAATAGTGCCTTATCAACAGCTAAAGCCCTTATCAAGGAATTCTTCCCCAGATTCGGAATGCCGAGAATGGTTTGGAGTGATAATGGGAGTGAATTTGTGGGTCGAGTGATGAAGAAAGTGTGTGAAGGGCTAGGCATTCATCAAAAATTCCACGCTGCAAATCACCCCCAATCAGCTGGATTAGTAGAGTGCTATAACGGCACGCTAAAACTAAAACTGGCCAAAATTCAAGTGAGTTCTGGTCTTACTTGGCCTGACGCTCTGCCCTTGGCACTCCTATCCACAAGAATGACTGTGCACTCGAGGGTGGGACTTAGTCCCTACGAAATAGTGTTCGGCCGTCCGGCCAACACATGGGGAGTGCCAAGGCCAGCCAGATTCAGCGACTTAGAGCACCCTGTACTGCTTGATTACTTGTACGAATTGACGGCTAAATTGCATGTTTTACACCAACAGGTACATGATACTCTACCTCAAGCTACTGAAGCTCCAGGACATCCTATCGACCCTGGAACCTATGTGCTGGTGAAGAATTTTCAGCGGACAAAGAATGATGAGCCCCGCTGGACCGGTCCCCACCTAGTACTTCTCTCCACGAGATCGGCAGTTCGCGTAGAAGGAAAGAAACACTGGATCCACGGGCCCATTGCAAAAGGGTCCCTCTACCCCTACCTCACGACCGGTGGGTCCAGGAGGGGATTGCTGATTCTGAGACTGAAACTTTGCCTCGCTTCCTGCTTTTCAGTGATGCACAGGTAAAAGGAACAAACTCTGTATGTGAGAGTGACGACCTTCTGCAAGGATCTGTGCCACCGTCGATGCGATTGAACATTACAGAACCTGAACTGTTGTTCGAAAACCAGACAATCCCTGGAAAAACACGCTACAATTTGAGGCCAAGAGTTATGACTATGGACAAATAAAAATTTACTTTTTGACTATTTTTGACAGATTTCTCATCTCGGAAACGTGCTCATTTTTGTTTTTCGAACCGCCATCCGGTTCTGCTGCTAGGGTCGCGGTTGCCCAAGTCTCCGGAGTGCAGCTGAAGACGTTAGGTCGACAGTTCTGTTGGTTTAAGGGAGTCACCCTGGACTGACAGAAGCACTCTTTAGCAGAAACACCCTACCACCGCGGGCAGCAGATTAGAAAGGATGGAGTTTTCTAAGATGGAGAGACCTGCCAGACGAATGAACTTTAAAGCCAGAATGTGTACATTAATGACAGGAACACGATTTCTGATATTATGTATTTGTATGTTGCTTAGTGTGATGACATTTTTTATAGGATATGTTTTACTCACTTTTCAAGTGGCATTTGCACCCACTACACAGCCCATACCTCCTCCTACTGTTTCCTCACATTCTTTTCACCCTCTGCCTGAACACGAGACCGCTAGAAGATCGGAATTTGCAAATAACTCTTTCGTTCAGCTTTTACACCAACACCAGTTAGTAATGAACACGACTAATTGTTGGGTGTGCGGTCTTATGCCACATACGACATATAAAGGCATCCCATATTTTGTCCTGCCATTCAGCTACTATGGTTCTTTGTGGGCGTTTCAGACGATGTTCCTCTTTGCCATTGAACCATATCCCCCACGTTCCACGAGAAGTAACTCGAGCAACAAGGCATTAGTGGTAGGAATCACGAATATGAGTAGAGACATTGACTCGTATAGAACCATTCCTGGAGATGAGTTGCAAGCATATACAAGATGGAACATGACCTGATATAGAGTTGCTCTGAATGAGAACAAACAAGCAAAGAGACCCTCCCCGATTTGGATTGTACCCCATAAGGGTCACCTATGTCTGCAAGGTAATGGCAGGAATCCTGGAGCTCAGTTAGGGATGAGTGTCTGCACTGAAACGTATGTCTTTTAATCTCAGACCTCCCCTTCATTCCTAGCAGCTAAGGACACCTACTTCATCTGCCATGATAGAGCGTATACATGGCTGCCCCCCGACTTCTCGGGCACAAGTTTCATTTCGTTCCTGTTGCCTCCCACCTACACGGCCGCGGCAGATTACCATAGGACAAGGACAGTTAGAGGTGTCGTGAGTAAAGACGACACTACGGGACAAGAATTTGGAGACTTCGTAAAAGGTTTTCTGCCGTTCTGGGGGCCTATGGTGAACAGCAGGAACATTCGCCAATTGACGAGGGTAGTTGAATCTACCCTAGTCGAAACTGCCGGTGCCCTTAGTAACTTGACTGCGGAGCTCCAGTCGGACCGTCTTATGACTCTTCAGAACAGGGTCGCCTTAGACGTCATACTTGCAGATCGAGGTGGGGTATGTAAGGCGATCCAATCAAGTTGCTGCATTTTCATCCCAGATAACGCTCTGACAGTATACCAGGCCATCTCCAAACTGCATAAAATCTCCGAATCTATTCACGTGGATAAAGGAGACTGGTCACTGATGGGGTGGTTCTGGGAACTGAATCCGCCCGGGGTTGGAAGATATTGATAGTCATTGGGATGGTCTTAGCCATTCTTTTCCTGCTCTGTCTGTGTGTGCAGTGTGCTCCTGCAATATGTGGCCTCAGTGCTACATCGTGTATAAGGAAACCTGTGTCAAGAAACGAGCTAAGTAATAAGATGATGCTACAGCAACATCTCAATGACTTTATGAATATAGACCTGGACTAGATTACCGTGAGTATAGGTTAAATTGCCTATGTAAGGGTCTGTGGTACCGAAAATTCTGGACCCGTGTTTCGAACATCGTCACATCATGACAATTTTGGTATCAACAGACCGGAAATGACAAGTATACTATGTATAAGCATTTTCGTCATATTCGAGTGACGAATTCACCGTTGAATCAGCGTTTCCGTCATGAACCCTCGGGTTACATTTTGTGAATGGCATCCATTTTGTGATTGCCTTCACATAGCCAAATGACTGAAGCCGAAACCTGGTCCGAAGGACACGTACACCTTAGCCGACTCCTCTGTGACCTGGGCAAGCTGACTCCTCCGCCCAAAGCCAAACCTGTTCGGCCAGGTCCTATCCCAGCGGCCGAGCTAGATTCGTATCAAGACCTATAACTTAGTACAAAAGAAATGAATCAAACCTTATTTGATTTTAGAGCATAAATTATTTGTCACTGCTCAAACCAACCAATGGAGAACATAAGAATTGGCAACAACAACGAGGTCCGAAATTATATGCAATATTTTAATCTATTGTCATATATAGCATTAGTATTGCAATTTACAAATTTTTATATATTTTTTGAATAGTAATTGTAATTGCCCCGTATATAGCGTGCAGTAGAAAAAGGGGTGTCAAAGGAAGTGCAAGTGATAGGGTGAAAGGAAGAAGAAATCACACAAAATTTATAAAAACAACAATTTGTACTATTCCGAAGGAATACCAGCCAATAAATGCTGGACCAGAGTACCTGACCACATTCAATTAGTCCAAGGGGACTTCTTATTCTTGTTATCAGACATAAGATGTAACAATTATCTGCACTATATCACAAAAAGAGGGGGGATATAGGTAGTGGTCCAGGTATTAGATAGAGTGTCGACGTTTCGACTCGTCTTGCGGCCTTGCGGTTAGTTGTGCCTGGGCCATGCGAGTCTTCATCAGGACATATTAGACGGGGCAGGGTTATCTTGGTGACCCCCGTTAATGAAGCAGTAGTCGTTATCTACTTAAGTTGGGTTTGGTCCATGCAGTCCACTGGCTCCTATTCTATGCACAGTCTGGTGGTTGCTGTATACAACTCTGCAATTATTTGAAATCCTCACACTTGTTGTTGTCTAACCTTTTTTCCCCAATTTTGTTTTTGCAGTTAAACGAATGGGAGTTAATACTGCTATCCTATCATCACAGTGACTTTGCAAACACCGACTTGGGAATATTATATACAGGAGGAATAACATGGAACAAGTGTGAGGATTTCAAATAATTGCAGAGTTGTATACAGCAACCACCAGATTGATTTCTGGACTCTGACCAACTGCCTCGTGGTTACAAGAAATTTACCTGGGAACATATACCCATCAGATTCATTGTGCAGGTTCTGGAAACTGTGCATAGAATAGGAGCCAGTGGACTGTATGGACCAAACCCAACTTAAGTAGATAACGACTACTGCTTCATATGACAATAGATTAAAATATTGCATATAATTTCGGACCTCGTTGTTGTTGCCAATTCTTATGTTCTCCATTGGTTGGTTTGAGCAGTGACAAATAATTTATGCTCTAAAATCAAATAAGGTTTGATTCATTTCTTTTGTACTAAGTTATAGGTCTCGGACCATTGTTTGCTAATATCAATTTGATACCCAGGTCCAGTACTTTTGGGTTACCCCATTTCTTTAATAGATTCGTATCAAGGCACAACATATCATAAACCTTTCATCGCACACAAACCATGCCTAATCATGCACACACCTGTCCCGGTTTCTTGCTTTATGACTTGCTTTACGAGGAGGCGGCGCCCGATTTTATTGGGGGTCCGTCGATATCTGATGGAAATACTGGACCTCGCCGGGTAATCAATTATGAGCTGGACAAACAGAAATGTGGGCTTGTCATCATGACTTTGCTTTTCCTTTTTAGTAAAAATATTTGGATGGTCAACTGTAAAATAAGGAATGTTTGCCTAAAGCACATTATTTTGTATAAAAGAAGAAGGCTGGCTTCGTAAAAGAGAGCAGTCTCCTGAGAACATACATGCGCTTCATGCTGTTGTACTTCTAGGATATCTGTTACTGGCTGCAGCCAATAAATACGATCTTTGACTTCACCCAGAAGACTCTGTGTTTCTGTAGTCTGAAACAGGAAGGACTCAGGAGTTTTCAGGTGTATTCCCTGGCACCGCCGGGTCCATAAAAACCCGGTACTCCAGGGACTCCGCGTGCTAACTTGGCCTCAACACTGGTGAAATTGTCCCGCAAGCCCTCTGAAGGCGCTTAATAGCTAGTGGGTAGCAGATATTGATGCAAAGTACAATCCATCGAGAGATGGTATGTTTCTGCATCACCCGGTGTTCTTTGGTCTGAGCGAAGTAAAAGGAAAGGGCTTTCATTGGCTCAAAATTATGGGAGTTTCTCCTACTCCTTAGTAGGATGAGGTGGAGCGATAAATGCAGACCGTGTGATGTTATACCTGCGTGAAACCATGGATTTTATCAATAAAATTGAGGATTTTCCTTTTGATCCGATGTTCACCTACTGGTTACCATGGATGTGTCAGAATTGTACACGCAGATCCCCCAGCAGGATGGGCTTGATACTATGGAGTCATTTTTCGAATCTAGACCCAGACCACATCAGGTACTACAGAGTTCATCCTAAAACTGGTATCAATATCATTGTGGCGGAATATATTGAAGTTTGAAGATTAATTTTTTGTTCAAATCAAAGGGACAGTCATGGGCTGCTGCTGTCCCTTCGCGCTGGAGATGGCAGTGCTGGACATGGCCAAATATGAACAACTATTTGTGTTCCAAAATAATCCATATAATGTCCATATCAAACAGTGGTTGGACGACGTTTGATGCCTGTGGGAAGGGCCTCAAACCATCCTAAAAGAGTTCCACACGTAGCTTAATGATCGTAGCCCGGATATTAAATCTGGCACACAGAAACCGGAGCCTTCCATTTTTGGATGTAAATGTCAAAACATCACCCAGTGGCCTGATCACCACATTGCATACAAAACCTACAGACAAAATCAATGCGCTCCATTATCAAACCTATGAAATGAAATGAAAATGGATTTTGTAAAGCGCAGATAGCTGCCCGGGGGCATTCCAGCGCTGAGTGCTAACAAGTGTTCTCAGTAGGGCTGAAATGCAAAAAGAGAACTAACTATTTATTGAACAGAAAAGTTTTTAGATGTTTCCTAAAAGAGGTAAGGTCCGAGTTGGACCTAAGATGAAAAGGTAAACTGTTCCACAATTTGGCCGCATTTAGGGAGAAGGAACGACCTCCTGATCTAGACCGTTTGACCTTTGGCACAACAGCAAGTAAAGCGTTAGTAGACCGAAGCTGTCTGCTGGGAAGATAAGGAGTAATTAAAGGGCGACTAATCAATGGACCGGTTTCCCAAAAGGATTGGTGGGCAACACAGAGATTTAAAACTGATCCTATCCTTCACCGGGAGCCAGTGTAATCTTGTCAATCCAGCTTTCACAGAGGTCCTACGGGGGATTTGGAGCAGAGTCCGAGCCGCACAGTTTTGAATTACTTGTATTTTTTTTTTGTGTAAAATCTGGGGCCCCAAGGTAAAGCGCATTTCCGAAGTCCAACCTCGAGAGAATCAGTCCTTGGACCACAATTTGTCTTGCCTCAAAAGGTAACAACGGAAGAATCTTCTTCAACATTCTAATGAGGCCAAAACAGGTGGCAGATAGTACAACGGCCTGGTGGTCAAACGTAAGGGACTTGTCCAACCAGACACCCAGGCTCTATCAACTTGCACTTTGGCCAATTTTTACGTATAAGAAGTAATTGCTCAAGACGTGAAGATTACGAGCTGCATGCGGAGGACCTTGTCAATAAACTAAGGGACAGGGGATATCCGCAAAAATTGTTGAAGCACTCTCTGAAAAGGGCATGGTTCATTCCTAGGGAACATCTGCTAACAAAGAAAACAAAGACCCCTACCAATCGCATTGTCTGCGTGTCCATGTTTGGACCTTTATACTCAACTTGTCAAAAAGATCATACGCAGCAATTGGCATCTAATTGAGGCAATTATGCCCAACATTGGGTCCCCACTTTTTGCCTTAAAAAAGATCCGGAGTATTAGGCAACAAGTTACTAGCTCGGCAAGGAAACCTAAAAAAACAGCCACGCTTCCTACTATGTTAAATCTTCCGCCCATACAAGGACACCATAAATGTGGGATGCGTTTAGTGTGTAACTCTACCGTTGAAGGGACTTTATTTACTGATGGGCAAAGACAATGGCGCCCTAATGAGTTTACGAACTGCAAATCGAAAAATGTGGTGTATGCCATTACATGTCGTTTCATGAAAATCTATATTGGACAAAAACCAGCCAAGAAGTGCGCCAGCGCATTGAGCAACATTGTTCTCGACTAAAAAATGATATTCTCAACCACCCCAATGATTGAACACTTTGTAGCCTCGAGGCACAGATATGATGATTTCACCTGGACAGTGTTGTCTCATATCAAAGAGGAGGTGATCCTGAAATGTTATTCGCCCAAAAAGAGGCATTTTTAATCATGAAATTTGATACAGCCTTGCATAGATTAAGTGAGCTTTCTGAGATTTCAAAATTATAGAAATGAACACAACAGCTTCAGACACCATGCACTACATGTCTCACAATGCACTGGGGCACATGACCTCCAATCCCCTTCCAGGTCGTCTAATTAGATGTTTTTGAGATCGCTTCCGCGCTGCTCAAACAAATCAGTCAAGAACGATGGAGTGATAAGCCCTCTCATGTTCAAACATACAGGCAAGTCACGCTATGTTTGCGTTTTTAGACAATAGATTTTTGGCACACGATCTATGAATGGAATCAGTACAACCTTGCGTATACTTTGTTATTTGCAGGAAATCTAAAGGATTTCCTCACATTGAGCTCTACCAGATTGCACCTACGGCATTTGACAGCTTCCACCCAGCTAAAAGGTAACTTTTGGAACCCAGCTTAGACGCTTCAGGCGAACTCGGCGCCTTGGTACGAGCGCGTTTTCGAACAAGTACATAGTAGAGTTTTTATACTTGTTCCATTTGATGGTTTTAGAAATTTGAATTACCTTACATCATTAAACAGAGACTTGATGTGCCGGATTTCTGTAAAGGTAGGAATATGTATTCCTCTATTTAAACACACTGGTACATTGCGGTGATCTTTACATTAGTCATATTTTAACAACATTTTTTGATTTTTTAATACTTGTAGCCCCATTACCTGAAGAGTAGGACTAACACATTCAGCTATCAGTTTTTTCAGGTCCACTCTACGCTGCAATTAAGGTACAGACACACACTAATAGGCCTTCAATTACTGTTGAAACTGCAAATAGGAAATGGTGAGATGATTGAGTTTGCTACACTCTAACGACAATACGAGCTCTCCGGTTCTGAGTTTTTCCTGTTATCTGCAGATCAGTCACGGCCTTGTAACAGGCTTGCAGAAGGGCTTCTCCCCTCCTGAGTCTTCGCCGCTGGAAGACAGGCTGCTTGATGGGTACCTCCCACAGAAAGCAATTTCATTAACGTATAAAAAATTGATCAATAATACCCAGTGTCCCCTTGAACGATTACGGGAATGTTGGGAAAGAGATGGCCTTGAGCTCGACATCTAGGAGTGGCAGGGGCCTCACCCAGTGAGGTGGCGATTTCCGCCCGACTACGCCCGATTGAACTGAAAATATTACATAGAACGTACGTTACTGGGCCCCAGCTCGTACATATGGGAGGGGGGAGATTGTAGAAGTCAATGTGGTCAGGTGGGCACTTTTCTACAGATACTATGGGAGTGTGAACAGGAGTACTGGCGGGGGCTACATGTGATCATACGGGAAATACTGCACAAAGGCATACGCGTTTGGAGAACCCACTGATTTGTCAGGTACGGAGCGGTTGTGGGCTATTCTGGGTGCAATGGTGGTGAAACGTGATATAGGGCAAATGTGGGGGGCGGGAACAACACCTGTCTATGTGGCACAAGGGCGTCCTTAGAAGTGGTCTGCTGTTTGGTGCAAATGGAATACCTACCGGGGAGATATATGTGCAGCCCCTGTGGTCCCCTCGGAAGAAGAACCTCTGTCTCCTTGAAGCCCACTCACATGCTCAATAGGTGTCCCTGCTATCTATGATGTCTAAATGTATTTGCCATATGAATCGCTACCATGTAAGTGTATGCGGCTATGCAGAATGTCAACGTTTCCGTTTAATAAAAAGATATTTTAAAATAAAGAAACTGTAATCCGGGTGGGTCAGATGTCTAAGTACTGTCGCTTTTCAAAATTTAGAGCCCACGACCGAGTCCGAGTCCTGAGGAGAACCCCGGAATTATCAGGGGTTTGAAACGCGTTGACTCTTGAGCATGGGGTAACTTTGATGGGGTGTGCCACAAGGCAATTGGCTAAATGTAGTTGTACTTGTAAAGCGCACGGCTGCCTCAGCAACGGGGCGCCCCGGCGCTGCACTCATACCGCTGTGGAACCCTTCCTGGCTTTCCTGTGAGATGTCCACTCCTGGGCACACCCAAGGTGAAGCCAGGCATTTAATCGCTGCTGGGGCCGTTGTGGAGATTAAGCAAGCTATTACCCAGAGTCACAGAGTGGGACCCATGATTAGACAAGGCACCGAGGCGAGAATTATCAGGTCCTGGGAAATTGAGTCAAAGAGCCGTAGAGGCGGGAATTGAACCATGGTCCCGGGCCAGACCTCTGCATCAGGGTCTGCCGCTCTAACCAATGAGCCACACTTCTCCACTAAACTGTGTAACCCCCTCATTTTTAGACAATACCTTGGTATTTTGTGTAACCCCACTCTCTGATCCCAGACAGGACAGTAGGCATGTGTCTAGAAACAAGACAGTGTCCGCCTGGTGCTAGAATTTGAATGTAGGACTGGTCAAGTGCTTCTGGCTACATATTGTTTTGGTGTATTATTAATGTATTTAAGTGTCTCTGTCTGTATTTTTTCACAAAAGTAATTGTGTTGTATGTATTCATGTGGATTATTTGTTAAAATGTTGGATGACAATGTGTAGTCTAACAATGTGTCACCCTTTCTAAAGACATGCACAATTGATTTCAAATGTCTTTTTGTGAAAGCTAAATTAAGCTGAATAAAGCTTACAAACTTTAGAATTAATGGTTTAAGGTTCATTTAGACTGCGATATAACAGCCTTCCTGGACATCTTGTTTATTCTTCTATTTCAAAATGGAAGGCACCCACCTACTCAGGGACCTCCTCCAGCCCAACAACTGTATGGTGCGTCGATCTGAAGAATGCCTATTTGACCATCCCAATCTTCCCCCTCACTGCCGCTTCCTCCAATTTCAGTGGCAGGGAGACATGTTCAAATTCACCACATGCCTCCCTGGCGTCAAATGGACATGCATATACATAATCAACACTTTTGGGTCAGCAATTTCGTCCAGCCACTCAACTATCAGTGACTATCCAGTTGGGGGGCATTCCCTGGTGCAGAAACTGTTGCGAGGCATATGCCTATCCCTCCCACCAGAACACAGATACTCCTTCCTATGGGATGTAAACAAAGTCCTTAACATGTTCTTGCGCTCCAACAAATACCTCTTGCGGAAGGAGTTCTCGCATAACTGGCCACCCTTCTCCATTTGGTCTCATGTCGACGAGTATCAAACGTAAGGCACTGGACCGAACAGGTAGAGTTTTTTCCCCCAGACGGGGTTACTTACCATATCTCACAAAGTACAAAATGTAATTCTCATGTGGTTATTTACTCTTGCTTTCCAGATTCCCCACACCTATGTGCTGTAAGGTGCATACATTTATGAGACTATGACAGTAGGCATCCTCCCACAAGGACAGAACATTTTGGGGCATTGCAGCGGTGTGCAGGTCGGGACCAATAGGTGCTTTCCTTGGGGTGAGTACACCCCTATTATGCCAACCACCAGTGGGTGAGGGGATGTCTCTGATTGGCTGGGTCCCCTCATCTTCAAGATAGAGGGGACTGAGATGTGTGCTTCATCTCGCTTCCTCCACCTGAGGAATGGAGTTGGCAAAGGTGGGTCCACCTCTTCTTCTAACTTGGTTTTCCAGCTGATTCTCCTGCCCAAAGTGGGGGTCAGAACCGGTAGGAGCCAGTTGCTGGGGGCAGTATAAGGCAGGGACAGCTTACAAAGGTGGCAGGCCTCTAAAGCTTCCCCCCTCGTGGATCCAGCCCATCTTGGGGGAGGAGGCATGACATCTTGGCCCAGGATAGGCTTTGTTTCTGGTCCCAGAGAGCGGAGGCCCTCTACCCAGGGGTCCAGAGACCTGCCTGGTGGTGGCAGCCATTCAGGAACCACACCAGGCCTGGATGTTTTTCAAAGGGCAAGTCTAAGATGTCCTCTGAGTGCATTTTACATTATGTCCCGCACTTGCATCATTTCAATGTGCTGAGAAGTTTACTACCAAACATCCCAGGTTTCAGTAAAGCCATTATGGAGCTGTGGAGTTCAAAATGACCAGCCCCCAGACCATATACTCTAGATGGCTTTACTGCACTTACAATGACAAAGAATGGACTTAGACACCTTAGGGGTACAGTGCTCATGCAATTGTACCCTCACCTGGGGGCTGGTGCACCCTGCTAGAGGGGTGGCTTACCTAGGCCCCAGTCAGTGGGTTTCAGGCATGGCACACTGGGATGTGTGCAATGTTGACACTTCAAGACAAGCAGCCTGAAATGTGGGAGGGAAGCTGCAGGGCCTCTACGAGTGGCACAATAGGTGGTGCAGCCCTTAGAGGCCTTCCCTGGTCAAATTGCCATTGGTACCCTTGTCACCTTTTACAAGGGGCTTACCTGTGGCCAGGGATGTGCCAATTGTGGGTAAAAAGGTACAGGGTTGGGAAAAAACACAGGCCCTGGAAAAGCAAAACAGAAATGTACCTTCCGCCTGTGAATTTCTCTTTTGTCCGAAGAATGAAGCAGCTTGTGTAAAATTATTTAACTCCGAGTTTATGAATATATTTTAACCTGTATTTTATCCTTTTAGTATTTTGCAATCAGGCTGCTATCCAACTGTTCTTTGCACATTTGTGATTTATGGTATTCCCATTCTCTTGCTGCTAATTTAACACTCGCATATGTTATGGCCGCTATTCAACTGTTCTTTGCACATTGGGGATTTATTGTACTCCCACTCTCTTGCCGATATTTAAAACCTGATTTTCGTAAGAAACTATTATACATAGCTGTATAATGGTCTGAGAAATGAATTATTTATTTATTTATTTATAAAGTTTTATATAGCACGAACAAGATCCCGAAGGATATCAGAGCTCATTACAATAGGGTGGAAGGAAGGACATTAATGCAATAACGACAACAAATATGAATAAGAAACGAGAAAGATTGCATAATTACAGTACAATTGAGTCACGGAGAGTAGTACAATAAACGTGTATACAGCGGGCTGTGAAGGGGGGCACACTATACTGCAAAGATGAGCAGTATCAAATGATGGTAGAGTGGTTGTAGGATCAATGACTACGAGGAGGTGAGCCTATCCCAATTAAGGTAAGAATTTATTCATTAAGGATCTTTTGGCTTCTAGTTTGAAAGCAGTTGTTAGGAGATTCTGTGTACTTCTGGTGGAAGAGAGTTCCATATCTTCGGGGCAGCGCCAGAGAAGGGTCAGTGACAAGTTCTCTTTTCGTTAGGGATGGGTGGTTCAACAGGAATGTTTTAGCGCTTTTTGAGGCTCTACCACCACAGGATAATTCAAGCTTTTGTGCTAGGTACCTGGGAGTTTTGAAGTGAAGGGCTTTGTGCACCAGAACAGCAATATTTAACTCCCTCAATTGCTTTGATCAAATGTTCCTAAAAGACTGTTGTGACAAATTATTAATTTGTGCTGAACTGGGCATATTCAACAATGTATGCTTTTCATTGCAAAAGGGGATGCCAAGACCCCACTACAAGAAAGCAAATAAAGTTCTCAGGGCTCATGTCAATACAGGATTCATTTGCTTTGGTGCCAAAGCATCTACTCCTTTTATTTTGTTCAGGGAGCTGAGCATCTCAAAATGGCTACCAAATTACAGATTCTCTGACTAGTGGTACACTACAGGACTCTGCTGGCCTCTAACCACTATGCTGCTTTTTGAGCTTCTTCATAAGAACAGCGTGTCTTCGTTGCTATTGTCCACCAGAGGTGTGATGGCTTGTTTCTGGACCCTTCGCCCTCATCAGTGTTTCTTCAAGACTCTGCTCCCTGACTGTCTACACTGCTTAGCGCCCTTTTCTCAGAAACTATTTGCTTGTCCACACCACATCTCAGCAGGAGCCATTTAAATTGACTGTTAAAAAAATGTATAAAGTGTGCTGTCACCACTTAAGGTGCCCTTGCGCTAAATGTACTGCATTACTTAATCTTTCCTCTTATGTAAAGGACACATCAGATTTTGTTTAAACAAATCTATGATGTTAAATGGGAATCCGAAAAGATGTTAATGGCATTGGATGTATCCACACTTTATACAAGTATACAGCACAGGATGGTTTAAGGGCAGCACAACATTTCCTTCGCATGACTCATAGGTTTTGCATCACACAACGCCATGCTTAAGGGAATGAAGCTTAACAAGCAATATTTTCATATCTGATAACCAACTCTATCAACAACAGAGGCACAGCGATGGGCACCTGCTTCGCCCTCAGTTACGCAGATTTGCATATGGGCTGGTGGGAGGAGCAGGTGCTTGGGGGCCTGGAAATAGAACATTGGACAAGACACCATATTATGGTTAAGGTTTATTGATGAGCTTTTTGTGCTGTGGCAGGGCAAAGAGAATGAAGCAGAGAGATTCATAAGGGAATTAAACAACACCCTCAATTTAAAATTCACAGAAAAAATACGTTCAACATCGATTGAATTCCGAGATGTTTTGATACGGGTGTGACATGAGAAACTAGAAACTTCCATATTTAGAAAAGCTACAGCAGGCAATACTATTCCCCATGCGAGTAGTTTTCAACCGACTACCCTGATTAAAAGTATCCCCTTTGGGGAATTTTATATAGCCTAACGCATATGTAGTTATGAGAAAGATTATCATCATATAGAGGAAGACAAGATGAATCGTTTTAAACAGAGAGGATACCGTAGTGTAGTTCTTTGTATTCCCAATAGGAGCTGCGCATTGGAATAATATATGCTATAGATTTGACCTAGGACTGAGGTCAGTATGTCTCTATCAAGTATATTAAACTTAATTGTGTGTGTGCGCTAGGTAACTCAGAGGTCACTAGAAACTTTCTCGAATACACAAGAAGGGATTAGTTTCTGACAACCGCAAAAACATGACAACTTTGTTTCCCCTAGAACCGGAACAATATCTTCAGAGTCTTGGAAACAATAGATAACCATTTCACTCAGTCAATCGTCCATGCTTTGTTTCTACAGAGTTGCACAGAAAATAGAGAGACGGGCGTTTCAATAAAAGGATTTATTGAACAGTCTTCTTTCTCATGCAAGTGAGGTGAACTGCTACAATAGTTAGACAGAATGCGAAGTATAATGCGTACAACATAAACATAAACACTAATATAAAATAATACTGTAATAGCATTGTCTGTTGCTATGACATAAAATATAAAAATACATACATAAATAACAGGCTAAAATACTCAACTGGTGCTTCTAAAATACGCCTACCTCAGTGTACCTAACCTAGGTCTTGTACGAGGGAAGAAGTAGGTGTTTGTTTTTAGCATAGGTTTAGTTCTGCCAAGAATTGGCAAAGGTTTCTCTAGGTTCTAATCAGCTCCATACCTTAGAATGAGAGGTTGGTATCTGTCTCGGGACTCGATTTTTCCTGCCAGGGGAGTCAGAAACACTGGAGCTGAATTTCTCTGAAGGAGGATGACAGCTTCTGATCAGTGCATCAGCTGGAGAGATGGCTTCCTTCGGCACTTGCTGTAGCGAGCTGCGTCGTGCAAGTAGGTAGTCAAACTGCACATAACCACACCGTGCTTTGCCATAGCAAGTGTAGGTATATTTGTACCTTGAAAGTGTTTTAGGAATGCCAGTATGGATGTAAAGTCGGGCATATGAACGTCATGAATGAACCCCTAAGGAATAGATGTTCTTGTATAATAACGGAGTTCTTGGAGAAATCAATATCCAAGCAAGGGGAAGTTCCTAACAGCTTAAGAGCCTGGTTTTCCTAGAACTCGTTGTGAAGTAAATGAACAGATGGAAGTAGCCATGCCTGTATTTGGGTAGCATGGACTATGCCTAAATAAGGACTGGATATCTATGCCTGTATAAGGGCAATGTGAAATATACCTATATAAGGGCATGTATCGGGAAATGCATACGGAATCTAAAATCGAACAGAACACCCACTCCACTGTCTTATGTACGACATTACTAAGTTCTAAACACGTTAAATATAGCTAAACAAGCGATCAAAACCCACCCAAAATACATAAATAATGCATTAGAATTGGTTGTACACATAAAAGATGCATTGGTGCTGTACGCATTTAAAGCAATGTTTCATTTGAAGCAACATTGTTTGACATTTGCGAACTGAATGAATCACGAAGATATAAATTTATGAAATGGCCCGTTAAATACAGAAGAAAAAAGGCCGAAGCCATTTCATGTCAGATTACATAAAACTGTTTGTATGTGGACAAAGTCAAATATTGTCTCTGGAAGCAGCCGAGGTCGGTAGCACAGTTTTTTTTGCAAAAGAATGGCTTTCATTCTGCTTAGAGTATCAATTCATATAGAAGAGATGTTCAGTGAAGGCCAAAGTGGCGACTCCCTGACTAACTTGGTGTTTGGAAACAATACTTGCATATAGCAACTGACCCTGGATGACACAGTTACTAGATATGGTATTCCTGACAACACGCCACAGCAGCTGTGATCGTTGAACATGAGGTAACTTCTATTTGAAAGTTGTCCAAAAATTGGATCAATCACCGCAGCTGGTGAACCTTGCAGGTGGCAGGATAAGTTGTTTGAGGAACCATCGCAGGCCCCGTGTAAGTTTATACCCTGACAAAGGAGAATTGAACCGCTAAGAAACACTCCACATCCCCCACTCCAACATCTGTGTGTGTATGGTAATTCCGAGGATGTCTTGATGTATTCTTTACCCAACCTTTCATATGTGTCTGCTGGTATGTGTTTTAGGCAACACTGAAAATGAAAAGTTTTAACAGGCAGAGTGATTGTTCCATGTATAATCCATACAGTAGCTGGTTTCTCTGCTACCGTAAATGGCAATCTTTCCAGTTTTTCAATGCTCAGCACCGTATAGTCTGCTCCCCTTTGCGACAATTTGATCTGTTTATCAGTGAAATTGAATTCTGAAAACAGTGACGTAGTATTGATTAAACGCCAAGGCACATAGCCTGAACACAGGTTTTGCAACGTCCAGCATGATAGAACATAATTGCAACAGACCATGCTGCAGCATAACCAATTCCTGTCCCATGATGTCTATGGCAGAAGACACAATGAATATATCCTGGACGAGTCGTTAACCCATTGTTAACAACAGAGAGAGTTTTCTCTAAATTAATACAATCAATTTCTCATATTCGTTCTGCAGTCTCTGCTTGTGTATTCTTCCATGCTTCATTATAAGCAGTATCGATACCGGCATATGTAAAACGTTTTTGACACTGTTTTCTTGGTCTTAGCAAGAATTCCTTAAGATCAGCGCCATCTTTAAGTAAAGATAAGTGTTGCTTTACATCCTTAAGTGTAGATCTTTGTAGCCAATCAAGGCAGAGCTTCCCTACACTGTATTTTGGTACTATTCCTGGATGCGGTCTTTGAACGTATCTTGAGTCTGGCCTATTGAATGTGAAACCCTGTGTTCTGTTCAGGAATCTATCTACCACATTGCTAGGTGTTTGTCTCTGTGGGCCAGATCAACCATTTATTCCAATCTGGATCTGTACTGTTGTGATGCAAAATAGTATGCACGTCGACCTCCCTCTCTGAAAATGCTATCATTATCAGGTGTATGTGTAGGTATGGAAGGATTGTTCATGTCTTTGACCTTGGCTAACCCAAGGTAAGACGTCTATTGGACAGTGTCATTCAAAAACATTATTTGCTCAGGGATGATGCAGGCTCTAATCATAGCTTCTACTCCCTGTACCTGCCAATCTTTTGTACCCCAGACAGTTTTCGTCTCAATGTGGGTTTATCCAAAGGTCGAAACCTAATTTAGACAGTTGGGCATAAAAGGCTGCAGAGTAAATCTGTTTGGTATTCGTCAACATATTTTTCAGTCCCGTTTTGTTTGCATTTCTAAAATAAAATTATTCTGGATTGGTTACACTGAACTCTGAAATGATGACCATAATGATTATAACAATACATTTGCTCATAATCAGATGAACCTTCCAAATATTCATGATTTGTGAATACTGACATCATATTATTAATAATCTCGAAGTCCCAATCATCAGAAAAGGTACTAGACAAAACAAAGTCACTTAATGAAATCTTGAAAAAGTGCGGAATTTTCAACAGCGCCGACAGGCCAAAAATGTAATTCTGTTTTGTTCCAAGCTATACTACCAGATATAGGAACGGCTGTGATGTTCACTGATGACAAGTCTCTTTGATCACAATGGGAAAATTTGTGTGGCTTGAGGAGTAAGTTGATGTTCTTACTTGCTGTGTCCACAATTACACATCTTCCATTTATCAGCATACCCAGAATTATTACCAGAGTCAACAAAAGTAGAAGAAAAAACAATCCCAACACAATCCAAAGTTCAATCCATGGGGAAACCAGATAAGTCTTTTCTAGGTGATGAAAAAGGTCATCCACTCGTTCTTTGAAAGTTCTTTTTCCTGGCGTTGCTTCAGGTTCGCTGGGATCCTCAGAAAACAAATCAAAGTTAATGAAAGAGCCAGAGGAAGTTCTGTCAATTGTTGGGATCGCATCAGGATTCATTGAAATCGCTGGAACCACTTGATCACTAGTTACTTCAATGTAGACAGGTGCTACTTCGTTGCAGACAGGTGTATCTTGACGAACTGTTATTTGGGTCTCAAGAGGTACAAGTTCTATAGCTTTGTTACTTAGTCCTTCTTTTCGCACTGCAGATTCCTCAAAGGTGATAAGTCTCTTAGTTTGAACCCCTTGGATTGTAGCTAGAGCAGGGCGTCTGCTACTTGGTCGGAGTCCACTTGGCCTACTGCTTATTATCGGCCACATAGTGTGATTTAATCAGGTCGATGACACAAACCTGTTCTCCTTTTAACCAGCAAGGGGCGGCAGTAAAACTGTTCTAGATCTGTTGATTGCTAGGACGAGGTACTGGTTGTCTGTAAGAAGGCCCAAATTCCTTCTTGTCTGCGATCTTTTCTCTGACTAGATCACCAAGCTTTGGGATCCAAACAGGCCTTGCTGGGACAGTTGGTTTTCCTTCAGTGGTGGTTGGCTTCAGGAACACGTTGCTTTGTTTCTATCTTAGTTCATTTAAGTCCTGTAAAACAGCCCAACGATCTTTGATATCAAATTTCTTTGTTTTCACCACTGATGTGTGACAATCAAGGTCCGCGACTAACATTCTTGTCCCAAAAAGGACCTCATATGGAGTGATACCCCCTAGAGAACTTCTTGGCAAGTTATTAAGACTACGTTGGACACTTATTAGATGTTTGACCCAACCGTCAACCAAACCTAATACCCTAGCTGTTCTAGATCACTTTATGTCCCGGTTTTTTCTCTGCACAACCAAATTACCCTCAGGATGGAATGGACTAGAATATCGCAATGCAACGTCCAAATTGGCCATGGCCTCCTTGTAAGCTCGAGAGCTAAACGCAGGACCCCGGTCAGAATGTAACGTGCCAATTGCGTATGTGCTGATACAGACTCGCAAATCTTTTATAACATTTTGAGCGTCAGCCCAGCGTTGTGGCCACATCCAAAGGAACCTTGTCTTAATATTTGAGGGACCACATTTGTCTATTGGGACGTCTGCGTGTAGAGAGTCTAATACGGTCTAATAATGGTGTCTGTACTAGGCTGGCTATGCTATAGTCAGGTATCTGGCGCCGTTCTGTGCTGCGATCTCTATTTCAGTCTATGCAGTTAATAACAAACATATGAATGTGAGCATTCATCCCCGGCCACATGTACGTCTCTTTTACAGTTAATATTGTTTTAGAGATCCCTTGATGTATCAGACCCTCTCCCAAATGTGCTTTGTATATCAAAGCTACTCTACGTTTCCAGTTTGGAATTATCCTATCCCCCACTCCAGGGATTAGAGCAATAGGAATGCTGTTCGCATCAATTATATACGATTATTTGAGTGAAAATGTATTAGGTAACACTGCCCCGATGCCTTTGCATATAGCACTAACAGCCAGCATTATTTTGCTGTCTATTTTCGTTTTTGAACGAGTGATTGCAGCTACGGAAGCAGTTTGCACAGCTGCCTTCGCAGCTTCATCAGCCAATAAATTAGCTTCAACATGAACGCAATCACGTTGATGATTCAGCGTATGTATCACATGAGTGTTTTGTAGTCCTTCTTTTAACTGAACTACTTGTTCCCAAAGCATTTTATGCTCGATTGTGCCACCTTTTGCATCTTTGAAACCGCTTTGAAGCCAATTCTTTAAATATTCATTGTAAGATTGGACACAGTAAAAGGAATCGCACACAATGAGTGGAAGTGCCATCTCGAATGCTTGTAGTTCAGCTCGCTGAGCTGTACAATCTCCTAATGATTGAGTTTTAGTGACCATGGGTCTAAATTTGCTATCGCGACAACGACCTTTAACGATCACGCACGTCGCACTATGAGCTGGTCTGTCAGAATAAATTATACATCCATGCTGGTCAAGAGGCAGAATTTCAGTAGGCAGAGGACATTCTGGTTCGTTTTGTAGGAATGCTTGTGTTTTCAAATATGGATCAAAAACGTATTCAACATCTGTTGCAGTAAGAGAATTAACCCATTGTATCACTCTCGGATGTAAAGCTTTAGCATTTAGATTGCTCGCTTTTGTCACTGTCTGTGCGAGGTCTCCTTTTGCTACAGCAGTTTGAACGGCTGTCAGAATTTTTTCTGTAGAAGTGAACTTCATTTCTGATTGTGTGTTCAAGTGTGATTTGTAAGCTATTGGTACTTTTCCAGCTTCGTTTAAAGTTAAGTACGTGAATCCATATTGTCCTGGAATGATACGGATCACTAAGTTGCGTACGTTTACGCGTGTTTGCAAATGTGTTGTTGCTAACATGTCTGTTTGGAGTGAACGCTAAATTTTTGTGTGTTTGTGTGTTCAATTTACGGTTTTAAATCAGATTTGATTAATTCGTAGTGAGGTTTAACCCTTTCTGCGTAATTTAGATTGGAAGATTCAGGAAACCTAGAATCAACTAAGTTTTTCAGCGTTTTTGGTGGTTGGAGCAGCGCACACTTTTCTAAAAAGTTGGCTGCAAGACTTTTGCCTTCACTTGATAATTCATATCCTAGGAAAAGGAAGTTGAGATGGGCAATTCTTGACTTCTTAAAATTTAATATGTACCCCTCAGAGGCGAAGCAGAGTATAATGGTGTTCACCCTGTTCAAGTGCCTAAGTAATCGTCAGTCAGATAGATGGCATCGACATATGACAATGCCTCGTCATCATAAGTTTGTAGTAACTCTGTTACTCTTGCTGAGAATAACCCTGGACTATTCTTGAATCCCTGTGGGAGACGACAGAAGTGACGATATGTCCCCATACTTGAGAAAGTGGTCTAATACCTACTTTCTAGTGCAATGTTTTGACGAAAGAAGCCGTTCGAAATATCTAATGTGGTTTTATATTTTTTACGCACAATGTTAATCATTAATGCTGTACTGTGTGCATTCTGCACTGCAAATGTTTTGCAACAAGAGTTTAGATGACTGTAATACAATACTAGACGATATGTATTGTCTGGTTTGGATACAGGAAACAAAGGATTGTTCATTGACAAGGTGCATGTTTCAATCACCCCCTGGTATTCAAGGTGATCTAATATCTCCCTGGCCTGTTTTTTAACTTCTTGCTTAATTGGGTACTGCCTTTGTGCAGTCAGTTGATTTTTCAACTGGATTTTATGGTGAAGGGAATCCTACATGATTTTTGTATAATGCTGGCGCTTGGGTGACTGCCCATTTCCTGGCAGAAGTATATTTTAAATGTATTGGAGTATGGTTCGAGAAGGCTGGCATAATGATGTCTTCGCCATGTGGGCACTCCCTGACAAATTCTGGTGGCCAGTCTTGTTCAGCTAGAAGAGTGTCATAACCTTTAGATAGTCGCTCCCAAAAGACTGGTTTTATTTTTCTTGGTATGTCTCCCTCCATCCGGAGTGTTATTTCATTTAAACTATATGGAGAACTAACCCTGGTATCTCCAGTTTGAACTTGAATTAATTCATTCAAGTCCACTGTCTCCAGAAGATCCTTCAGGTTCTGGCGAGCTATTGAGACTTCTGCTGCGCTGTCCAACATTGTCTGAGATTTGGCTTGCCATATCGCAGCAGTAGGAGCAAAAATTGACAAAGTCAGTGGACAGGAAGCCAGGCCTTTCAGGAAGCATGTAAGCTCAATGAGTGCCATCATCAACCATATCTACTGTTGTGTTTGGTTATAGATTCCAAATGAATTTCCATATTCATGCCCTTATATAGGTACAATTCACATTGCCCTATATAGGCATAGAAAACCAGTCCTTATTTAGGCATAGCCCATGCTACCCAAATACAGGCATGGCTACTTCATCCGTTCATCTACGTCACAACGATTTGTTGGAAAACAAGACTCTTAAGCAGAAGGGACTTCCCCTAGCCTGGATATTGATTTCTCCAAGAAACTCATTATTATGCATGAACAACTATTCCTTAGGGGTTAATCCATGACGTTCATATGCCCAACTTTTACGTCAATACAGGCATTCCTAAACAGCTTCAAGGTATATATATACCTTCAGTAGCTATAGCAAAGCAAGGTGTGGTTCTGTGCAGTTCGACTACCTACTTGCACGACGCAGCTCGCTACAGGAAGTGCCGAAGGAAGCCATCTCTCCAGCTGATGCACTGATCAGAAGCTGTCATCCTACTGCTGAGAAATCCAGCTCCAGTGTTTCTGACTCCCCTTGCAGGGTGTTGGGAAATCGAGTCCCGAGACAGAGATACCGAACCTCTCATTCTAAGGTATGGCGATGATTAGAACCGTAGGCAATTCTTGGCAGAACTAAACCTATGCTAAAGACAAACACCTACTTCTTCCCTCGTACTAGACCTAGGTTAGGTACACTGGGGTAGGTGTATTTTAGAAGCACCAATTAAGTATTTTAGCCTGTGTTATTTATGTATGTATTTTTATATGTCAAGCAACAGACAATGCTATTACAGTATTATTTCATATTACTTTTTACTCTGTATGCATTATACTTCGCATTCTGTCTAACGATTGTAGGAGTTCACATCTCTTGCATGAGAAAGAAGACTGTTCAGTAAATCCTTTGACTGAAATGCCCGTCTCTCTCTATTTTCTGTGCAACTCTGTAGAAACAAAGCATGCACGATTGACTGAGTGAAATAGTCATCTATTGTTTCCAGGACTCTGAAGATATTGTTCCGGTTGTAGGGGAAGGAATATGCTACTTACCAGTATGCATCTGTTCTTGGCATGTAGGGCTGCAGACATTCATATCTGTGCATAGATCGACTCCTAGTGTTGGGTCCGGATGATTGCATATTGTTGTCTTCAAAGTATCACGAGATAGGTGGCTCCTGCCCTGGACTACAGTGCGCATGGGCATCCTCTCCATCCTCAGATTGTTTTTCTCCATTGTGGCAGAGATGGAGTGTGGTACAGTAAGAGATGTCCATGTAGGAGTAAGAATGAATGAATGAATGCTACAGCTGCGACAGGCACCGGGGAGGAGGGTGGGCGATATGAATGTCAGCAACCCTACATGCCAAGAACAGATGCATACTGGTAAGTAGCATATTCCGTTCGAGGCATGTGGGCTGTTGAATTCATATCTGTGCATAGAATGTATAGCAGAGTCTCCTTTAGCGGTGGCTACCTGTGCCAGCTGCAGCAGTCTGAAAAAGTGTTTTTAGAACAGCCTGTCCAGCAGCTTGCTGTTTGGAATGTACATCTACACAATAGTGTTTTGTGAATGTATGTATGGTAGACATGTGGCTGCTCTACATATTTCCTCTAGAGGAATGTTTCCTAGGAAAGACATGGATGCCCCTAGTTTGCGTGTAGAATGCGCTCTTGGGGGAACTGTTAAAGTGCGTTTTGCTTTTAGATAACAGATTTGAATGCACTTGACTATCCATCTGGCTAACCCAGATTTTGAGATGGGTTGCCTTTGTGTTGTGGTGAAAAGGCAACAAACAACTGTTTAGTTCTCCTAAAATCCTTAGTTCTATCAATGTAGTATAGAAGAGCTCTTTTGACATCTAGTGTATGTAGAGCCCTTTCAGGTACTGACTGTGGATTTGGAAAGAACACTGGCAGTTCTATTGTTTGATTGATACGAAAATGGGATACCACTTTTGGCATAAATTTAGGGTTTGTTCTAAGGACTACCCTATTTGCATGTATTTGGATGAATGGTTCTTGAATAGTTAGGGCTTGCTGCTCGCTAACTCTCCTCAGCGAAGTAATCTCTACAAGAAAAGCCACCTTCCATGTTAGAAATTGTAATTCACATGAATGCAACGGTTCAAAAGGTGGACTCATTAGTCTGGTTAAAACGATGTTTAGGTTCCAGACAGGTGAAGGTGGGTGTTTTGGGGGGATTATTCTTTTGAGTCCCTCCATGAATGCCTTAATTGCAGGCACTCTAAACAGCGATAGATGCTGCCTGTTCTGAAGATAAGCTGCAATGGCAGCCAAGTGTATTCTTATAGATGAATAAGCTAGATTGCAACGATGGAGTTGCAAAAGATAGCAAATTATATTTTGCGTTGAAGCATCTAGTGGGTTTATGTCATTGTTATTACAGTAAATGACAAAACGCTTCCACTTTGCAGCGTAACATGCTCTTGTAGTAGGTTTTCTTGCCTCTTTGATAATGTTCATACAGTCAGGAGGCAAGTTTAGGTACCCAAACTTTAAGATTCTAATAATTAGAGGGAGCGGTCCATACTTCTTGAAAATATCACAAGGCCAACGAATGTTGATTCCCAATTTTATTGTTCACGTTTAAATCACCAACTGACGACAGCTTCTTCAATCAGTTTCAACAAATAATTAATCCAAATTTCACTCAAAACATCAGACAGCCGACGCGTTTCGTCCTCTGCAGGACATCATCAGGGCTTTCAAAATGATCAGTTTTGTGGGATATAGCTCTCTAGTCCTCGTTAGGAATACATTTTTGATCGTAATTCAATATCTTAATAGTGAATAATATTCCAAGTCAGGACCTCAACTTCCCTTTATTTTCTCCACGTCTTCTGCTAAAGTCTCATTTCAATATCCATAATTCACTTCAGCGTTTCATTCAATCACCAAGCTCTCTATTTACTTTATAGGTCTCGTTTTTCTCTCTCCTGTAGTACCTTATTTCACCATCAAAAACATTCAAGATCCGGGAAGTCTCAGTCTGAGAAGAAGTATGGACCGCTCCCTCTAATTATTAGAATTGTATTGGACATTTTTTTGGATCTAAGGACGGTGGATCCGTTTGGAGGTTTTCAGAGCGGACACTGCATCAAAATAGACAGTTGTGTTATTTCCATTACAAATTTGGGTTATTTTCTGTGCTACAGTGCGTGTTGCCCTCACCGTTGCTTCTTTTGAGTAACCCAAACTTTAAAACTTCAGGAGCCAGATTGCAAGGTTCAGTTGTTGCGGATCTGGGTGCTGTATGTCTCCATGGCTCTGAGTGAGAAGAGTGGGTGTTAGCCGAAGTCTTTGATGAGGCACCACAGAAAGTTCTAGAAAGGTTGTGTACCATGGTTGCCTCGCCCATGTTGGAGCGACCAGGATTAGTGTCAGTGAATGCTGGCGTAGTTTGTGTGCCACTAGCGGTATTAACGGTGTTGGGGGAAAAGCGTACACAAATTTGCCTGACCAGTTCATCCATATCGCATTGCCCTGTGATTGCGGATGTGGAAACCAGGCGGCAAAGTACTGCCATTTTGCGTTTTCCTTTGTGGCGAACAGGTCTTTCTCTGGTTGCCCCCACTGTTGGAAGTATGGTTGTAGGACTGTGGGATGAATCTCCCACTCGTGTATTTGTTGGCTGTGTCTGCTGAGCAGATCTGCTATTTGGTTGTCCTTGCCTGGGAGGTGTTCCGCCATGAGAAAAATGTTTCTCTGAATGGCCCACTTCCACATGCTTTGGGCTAGATGTGATAGCTGTGGAGAGTGTGTTCCTCCCTGTTTCTGTATATAGTACATAGCTGTCATGTTGTCCGTCCGGATCAACACAGCCTTGTTGCATAAATGTACTTTGAACGCTTTCATTGCCATAAAAACTGCCATTAGCTGTAGCAAGTTGAAGTGCATTTTCTTTTGTTGTGCTGTCCATAGGCCCTGCACTGTGTACTGAAGGACATTGGCTCCCCATCCTATCAGGGATGCGTCCGTCGTCAATACTATCTGTGGTACAGGCTCTTGGAACAGTCGTCCCATGCAAAGGTTTTGTGGATTCCACTAATGCAGAGAGTTGTATGCACAACTGGTCACCAACGCTAGGTCTTTAAATTGTCCTTGAGCCTGGTTCCACTGCCGTGCTAAGCACTCTTGCAGCGGACGCATGTGTAGTCTTGCGTGAGGGACTATGAAGATGCACGAAGCCATCATGCTATGAGTTGCATAAAGACTCGGGCAGAGAGCGAGTGTTGGGGTCGTCCAAGTACAGATAGACTTGAATCTGTTGTCTCCGTAAATGTGCAGCGACTGTCGCTAGGCTTTTTGTGAACACACTTGGGGCTGTTACACCAAATGGAAGGACTTTGAATTGGTAATGTTGATTTTGTAACGTGAACTGTAGATACTTCCTGTGAGCAGGATGTATTGGTATATGGAAGTATGCATCTTTGAGGTCCAAAGTTGCGAGGAAGTCTCCTTGTTGCAGCAGTGGGCATATGGAAATGCTCTGATAAGATGTATTGCTTTAGGGGCCTGAGGTCCAATATGGGTCTAAGTGACCCGTCCTTTCTGGAGTTGAGGAAGTATAGGGAGTATACCCCTGTACCTTGATGTTGTAATGGTACTGGCTCTATGGCCCCTTTTTGCAGCATGCTGATGACTTCTTGCTGCAATAAGTCTAGGTGTTCTGCAGACATAGGACTGTGTTTTGGTGGTATATTGGGTGGTGTGGAAGTTAGCTCTAGGCAATAGCCAGTTTGGATAATTTGCCTCACCCGCTTGTCTGTTGTGATGTTTTGCCAGACTGGTAGGAACTGCTGTAATCGTCCCCCGACAGGGGTTGTATGGACTGGGGTAGCGTAAAGAAGTCACTGTTTAGTGTTGATAGAGGACCTGGTGGTATTATTCCCTCGTCCTCTGCCTTTGTTGTTATTGCCGCAGTATCCACCTCTATTGTTTTTATTGTAGGTGGTTTGCGTATTTGCTTTGTAAAGTGAGGTTTGCTGTGATGAGCTACTTCTTGCAGCCCCTCTATAATACTTCTTGCAGCCCCTCTATAATTGGAGCGACGAAAGGAGCCTCTATGTTGTTGGGATTGTAAGGCCCCCATCGACTTAGCTGTTTCATTGTCCTTTTTCATTTTGTCTAGGATTGAATCTACAGCTGGACCAAATAAATAGTCAGGGCTTATTGGCTGATTTAATAAAGTAGACTGGACTTCGTTTTTGAAACCTGAGATGCGAAGCCAAGCATGTCTCCTGAGCATAACACTGGTGTTAATAGATCTGGCTGCTGTATCTGCCACGTATAGGGCACATTTAATGGAGGCGTTCGTTATTAGCTTTCCCTCCTGTACTAGGTCTTCAGCCTGTTCTTTGTAAGGTTCAGGTAAATGTTGGAGAAGTGTCTCTAGGGTGTCATAATGTGCCCTGTCGTACCTAGCTAGCAGGGCTTGTGTATTAGATATTCGCCATATATTAGCTGCTTGAGCAGCTACCCTTTTCCCTGAGGCCTCCAAGATCTTAGATTCTTTGTCAGGCGGTGGGGCTTCTCCAGTGGTTTGTGAGTTTGCACGTTTACGTGCATTGGATACCACTAAGGAATCCAAAGGCAGTTGACCCTTAATATATGTGGGGTCTACTGGAGATGTAGAAAAACCAACTTTCAGAGGAGGGTCAAAAGGGAATACATTTAGAGACCATTCAAGTTTAAACCCCTGCTGAGACTATAAGAAACACTAAACAACTTGAGGGTCTGGAGTAAAGCTGAGTCCTCTAGGTCCTCAAAAGAAAAAATATAAACCGAACATGCGTTGAACCAGCCCACGGGTGATCAGAGGACACTGTGAAATGAACTTAAATTAAAGTCCTATCAGCCCACCCTCATGGCGGAGCATCGTCATTTAGGACATCAAGAACCAAACCGGTGTCTCCGTGCCTAGATGTATTGGCTGGATACCACACGATTTAAGGTTCAGAAATTGAGAGTGTCCTCGCCAATAGCGGTGCTGGTACAATGCAGTGCAGTGTGGATATAGTGAGTGATGTTAAAATGACGGTCAAGGCAAATTTTTTTTATTTTATTCGTATTCACCTGGACGTCACATTAAAAAGGGTGAAAAAACAGTGTGAAAAAATCACTGTAGTCTTTGCTTAAAGGTCAATGGGGCCAACATGTTTCTGCCACAAGGTGAAAGTCCACCGGCATTCTACAGGGCCAATGATGTATAAATGCTACTGCAAAGATACACTCTAGATTGAGTTACATAACAAGTGAACTGTGAAACTACAATGAGTTTGGCGAATGTGGTCACTAGACCATCCTACCGTATCCTTACAAGTTCTGTGATAAGTAGAGGATACCGTCCCCAACTATTTGTGGGAATCTAGCCTCACCTCACCCGGCAACGGCTCGGAGGATGAGGCCCCGCTCTCTCCGTCGGTACCTCTCGGCGTAGTCCTAAGCCGAAGGGGAGGCTTAGGACTACGGACTAGGGAGGCTTAGGAAGTTGGGGACGGTATCCTCTACTTATCACAGAACTTGTAAGGATACGGTAGGATGGTCTAGTGACCACATTCGCCAAACTCATTGTAGTTTCACAGTTCACTTGTTATGTAACTCAATCTAGAGTGTATCTTTGCAGTAGCATTTATACATCATTGGCCCTGTAGAATGCCGGTGGACTTTCACCTTGTGGCAGAAACATGTTGGCCCCATTGACCTTTAAGCAAAGACTACAGTGATTTTTTCACACTGTTTTTTCACCCTTTTTAATGTGACGTCCAGGTGAATACGAATAAAATAAAAAAATTTTTGCCTTGACCGTCATTTTAACATCACTCACTATATCCACACTGCACTGCATTGTACCAGCACCGCTATTGGCGAGGACACTCAATTTCTGAACCTTAAATCGTGTGGTATCCAGCCAATACATCTAGGCACGGAGACATCGGTTTGGTTCTTGATGTCCTAAATGACGATGCTCCGCCATGAGGGTGGGCTGATAGGACTTTAATTTAAGTTCATTTCACAGTGTCCTCTGATCACCCGTGGGCTGGCTCAACGCATGTTCGGTTTATATTGTTTCTTTTGAGGACCTAGAGGACTCAGCTTTACTCCAGACCTTCAAGTTGTTTAGTGTTTCTTATAGTCTACTGGAGATGGCCTGTACTTTCTTTCAATTCTGGGGTTAATGACCCGTGCCCTAGTTGTTTCTTTAAAAATGTCACCTGCATGTTCAAGTACCCCTTTTAGCATAGGGAGCGTTTTGACAGATCTTTCTGATGTGGCAAAAGTGTCAAAGAGGAAATCCTCCTCAATGGGATCTGCATGCCTTTCTACATTGTGATGGAGGGTTGCCCTATCTATAAGTGCATTAAAAGCAGCTGTATCCTCCGTAGGAGAAGCTTTAGCAGGGTACGCAGGTGTATCTGGAATGGGCTGAGAATCACCAGGATGTACTGGGTCTGCCCATGGTTGAGCATGACTGTCTTGGTCAGGGTCCACTGTGTAACTGTATTCCTCATTATCCTCATAATCCACCTCTTCATCGGAGTGTGTGGGTGTATATGAGTATGTGTTTGGTTTTATAGGCTCAAATAGAATAGGTGAAGTTGCACAGTCTCTTTTCTTTTTGAGTGGGATGACATAAGTCTCCTTTTCAGTTTCTGGTCTGACTTTTCTCTTGTAGAGAGTGACCTTCCCAGAATTAGGGTCAATGTAAAGTTTTGACTGTTCTTCTGATGAGGGGTCTGGATATAAGATCTCCTGCTCAGTTTTGATCTAATTGGTAGACCAAATTTGATCGTTCCGAAAGTTTTTGTTGTTTCAACAGTCTTTTTAGGTTGTGCTTGTTTCCTTGGAGCCGATTTATCTATTGTTTCGACATTTTCTGTCGGCTCGATAGTCCCCTTTGGACTTTGTTGCATCTTTGGAACCGGTGTTTTTGGACCGATGATTTGCTGTCTTGGCTCAATGTTTTTCTTAGGCTCGATTTTCTTTGGCTCGATCCATTTTTTGTTGCACAGCCATTGGTTTGTCGATTCTTTGCTTCGGTTCGACAACCTTCTTTGTTTCGAGTCCCTTATTTGTGTTGTCGACTGTCGACGCCGATCTCTTCGGTTCGACGGCCTTTTGTTTCGGAGTTGATGTAGGTGCGCTGGTTTTTGGCTCTATGACCTTTGTGTTTGACTCCGATGGATGGATATAGTTTGGTCCGAAGAACGTGTTGTCGATGATTTTCTTTGGGATCGATTCTGCTGGATCGACGTCGTTCGGTCCGAAGACTGTGTTGTCGATCAGTTTCGGTTTCGTTTTTGGTTCCATAACTTTTGCTTTCAATATCAACAGCTTTGGGTTACGTTGAACCATGGCTCTTTTGTAGTATTCTTAGTCGAGCTGAGTCGCGGGGCTATAGAATGTGTTTCAAGATCTTGGCTAAGGCCTTCCGGCGATGCCTTGACCTGAGCCTGTGGAACCATAGAGGTGTATATCTGGTGCGTTGCACTCAGGGTTGGCCCCGATGTAGTAGGCCCCGTTTCATCACTGGAGTCGTCTTCGATGGCCCAGATCCCTTGTTAGTCGTCTCCTAGCTCGACGATGTCTTCATCTTCGTCGACATAGTAGTTGGAGTCATGCTCTGAGTCTTGATCCGACTGTTGATCCGAATCTTCGGCCTCAATGAGATCTTGTTCATCGTCGAAGATATTTTCGGGCTCCGGCGCTGGTTTCTGCATGATTTGCCTTGCGGCCAGTCGAACCCGAAATGTCTTTTTTGATCGAAATTGTGCACAGGCTAGGCAGTCGGTTTCATTATGTTCCGGAGATAAACACTTGTTACATTCCGGGTGTTTATCTATATGTGGGTATTTTGAATTACAAAGAGGGCATCTGTTGAATGGACTTCGTTCCATCGACGACCGATCTTTGCGTCGAGAAGGCCTACGGCCCGATTCGACGTCCTGTGTTGGATAATGTGTAGATTAGGGTGTCGGCACCGATCGAAACAATACCGACGATTCCGAAGGCCTTTTGGCCTTTAAGAAAAGTAATTTTCGATTCCGAACTTCGAGTAAGGAAAGTACATCTGAACCCAATGGCGGAAATAAACAATCTGAGGATGGAGAGGATGCCCATGCGCACTGTAGTCCAGGGGAGGAGCCACCTATCTTGTGATACTTCGAAGACTCTTCCAGGACAACAATATGCAATCATCCGGACCCAACACTAGGCGGCGATCTATGCACAGATATGAACTCAGCAGCCCACATGCCTCGAACACAAAGTTGTCATGTTTTTGCGGTTGTCAGAAACTAATCCCTTCTTGTGTATTTGAGAAAGTTTCTAGTGACCTCTGAGTAAGCTGGCACACACACACACAATTAAGTTTAATATACTTGATAGAGACATACTGACCTCAGTCCTATGTCAAATCTATAGTGTATATTATTACAATGCTCAGAGTCTATTGGGAATATAGGAACTACACTACAGTACAGTATCCTCTCTGTTTACAACAATTCATCATCTCTCCCTCTATCTGATGATAATCTTCCTCATAACTACATATGCGCTAGGCTCTGTAAAATTCCCCAAAGGGGATACTTTTAATCAGGGTAGTTGGTTGAAAACCTCCCGCATGGGGAATAGTATTGCCTGCTGTAGCTTTTCTAAATATGGAAGTTTCTAGTTTCTGATGTCACACCCGGACCAAAACATCTAGGAATTCAATCGATGTTGAACTTATTTTTCCTGTGAATTTTAAATTGAGGGTGTTGTTTAATTCCCTTATGAATCTCTCTGCTTCATTCTCTTTGCCCTGCCACAGCACAAAAAGCTCATCAATAAACCTTAACCATAATAAGGTGTCTTGTCCAATGTTCCATTTCCAGGCCCCCTAGCACCTGCTCCTCCCACTAGCCCATATGCAAATCTGCATCACTGGTGCGACTCTGTTCAACGTCTACATGGCCCCTCTCGCTTGCATCGCCAGACTACACGACCTCAACATAATCTCCTACGCCGACGACACCCAACTGATCCTCTCCCTCACCAAAGACCCCCTCACCGCCAAATCCAAACTACACCAGGGCATGAAGGCCGTTGCCGAGTGGATGGAGGCAAGCCGACTCAAAGTGAACACTGACAAGTCGGAGGTCCTCATCCTTGGGCCCAATCCCTCAGCATGGGACAACTCCTGGTGGCCAGCATCACTGGAAACCCCCCCCCCCCCCCCCCCAGCACCAACCAACCACGCACGCAACCTAGGGGTCATCCTCGACTCCAAGCTCAGCATGACCAACCAAGTCAACGCAGTCTCCTCCTCCTGCTTCCACACCCTCCGCATGCTCCGAAAGATCTACAGATGGATCCCGACGGACACTCGGAAAACCGTCACCACACCATTGTCAGCAGCCGACTCGACTACAGAAACGCCCTCTATGCCGGAGCCCTGTCCAACCTCATGAACAGACTCCAAAGAATCCACAACGCCTCCGGACGCCTAACCCTCAACGTCCCCCCCACACCCCCCCCCCCCCGGCATTCAGAAGACTGTTCAAGACCTGGCTCTTCGACCACTAGCTGCAGCTCCCCCCTCCCCCAGTGCCTTGTGCCTTGAGAACCTTGCAGGTACGCAGTGCGCTTTACAAATTCCCTGATTGATTGATTGATTCATAGAGTTGGTTATAAGATATGAAAATATTGCTTGTTAAGCCTCAAGCATGGTGTTGTATGATGCAAAATGGAAATGTTGTGCTGCCCTCAAACCATCCTGGTGCTGTATACTTGTATAAAGTGTGGATACATCCAATGCCTTTAACAACATTTCTGATTCCCATTTAACATCATAGATGTGTTAAAACAAAATCTGATGTGTACTTTACATAAGAGAAATGATTACGTAATGCAGTACATTTAGCACAAGATCACCTTAAGTGGTGACAGCACACTTTATACATTTTTCAACAGTCAATTTAAATGGCTCCTGCTGAGATGTGTGGACAGGCAAATAGTTTCTGAGAAAAGGGAGCTAAGCGTTGTAGATAGTCAGGGAGCAGAGTGTAGGAGAAACACTGATGAAGGTGAAGGTTCCAGAAACAAGCCATTAGCTCTCTGGTGGACAATAGCAACGAGGACAAGCTGTTCTTCTGAAGAAGCTCAAAAAGCAGCATAGTGGTTAGAGGCCAGCTGAGTCCTGTAGTGTACCACTAGTCAGAGAATCCGTAATTTGGTAGCCATTTTGAGATGCTCATCTCTCTGAACAAAATAAAAGGAGTAGATGCTTTGGCACCAAAGCAAATAAATCCATGAGCCCTGACAACTTTATTTGCTTTCTTGTAGTGGTATCTTGGCAGCCCCTTTTGCAATTTTATTTTTATTTATTTTGAAAGTTTTATATAGCGCGAACAAGATCTTCGCAGATATCAGAGCGCTTTACAGAGAAGGGGAGCATGTATACGCAGATACATCAATCATGTTAGAAGTACATTGAAGTTGTATCATAAAACAGTGTGGTCAATCAAATTCAGAGTCAAAATAAAATACCAAGGGTTCGAACAAATAGTACAGATGAGTAACGAGTCTTTGTAGTTTTATCTCCAGTAGTGGATCAAGTGTATTTAGCCATGAGGATCGCTTTTACTTCTTTCTTGAAAAGTATGGAGGATGTGATCAGCCTGGTTTCAGGGGGAAGCGAATTCCAAATCCTGGGAGCCAGTCCCGAGAAGGAACGTTTATAGGTTTTTTCCTTGCGGAATCGTTTAGGCTTTAGCAAAAGATTGTTTGTACCTCTAGTGTTTCTGGTGCCTCCAGAAATCGTGAGCTTCTGTGCAAGGTATCTAGGTGAGCTCAGGTGGATAGCCTTGTGCGTCAAACAAGCGATTTTCAGGTGTATTCTGGCTTCAAACGGCAGCCAGTTCAGGGATTTGAAGTCAGGGGAAATGTGTGAGTGTTTTTTTGATCCAGTGATAAGTCTTGCTGCGGCGTTTAAAGAGGCTCTTAAGGGTGCCGTAGTAGCTAGGGAGAGACCGCAGAGTGCGGTGCTGCCATATTCTATTCGAGGTATGACTAGTGATTGTACCGCAGTTTGGAAGTCTTTGGCCGGAAGGAAAGGTTTAAGTTTCCTAAGGGTGTTGATTTGGTAGTTCGCTCCCTTAGTTGCTTTGTTGATGTGTTCCTGCATGTTGAGATTGGTGTCAAGTGTTATGCCCAAAGATTTTGCTGAGTCCACAATGGTGGGTTGAACATTAAGTGCTGTGAGGTCTTTAAGCCACATTTGTGCGGTAGTGATCTTCGCGGGTGGTGAGATCAGAAGGAACTCTGTTTTAAGGGCATTGAGTTTGAGATGATTAGCGGCCAGCCAAGATTGAGTGCTTCTGATCGTTGAGTTCAAGAGCGTGATGTCTTTGGGTGATTGTAGTTTGAGATAAAGTTGGGTGTCATCAGCATACATGTGGAAGTGTACATTGGATTCTTGCAGCAAAGTGGTTAGAGGTTCCATAACTAAGTTGAACAAAGTTGGGGATAGGGAGGATCCTTGTGGTACGCCTAGCGATACAGGTCTTGGCGCGGACATCAAGTTGTTGCTCTTGAATTTCTGCGACCTGTTATGTAGAAAGGACGTAAACCATTTGAGCACAGTTCCAGATAGGCCCATTCTTGTGTTTAATAGTTCGAGTAAGTTCTCATGTTTGACGGTGTCAAATGCGGAGGAGAGATCAAGGAGGATGAGGAGGCAGGTGTCGTTATGATCTAGGATTTGGAGGGCGTCGTCGATTATGTGAGTCATAGCAGTTTCAGTACTGTGGTTTGCTCGGAAGCCTGATTGATGAGAGTTGAGGAGATCAAACTGAGTAATGTGTTTAGTCAATTGTATTTGTGCGCATTTTTCCAGCAGTTTGGCAAGAGTCGGAATGTTGGTAATGGGACGGTAGTTGTTAAGGTCAGAGGGGTCGGCTGTAGGTTTCTTTAGCAAAGGTGTGACTTGTCCGACTTTGAGGGAGTCGGGAATGATCCCTTGTTGAAGTGAGCTGTTAATGATTTTGGTCCAGAGTGGAAGGAGCGACGGGGTAAGGACTTTGACAGCGTTAGCAGGAAGGGGGTCCGTGAGGTGATTGGATGGTTTCAGAGTGCTGAGCAGTTTGCCAATTTCTTCTTCTGTGTAGGTGACAAAGGTTGACCAGGAGGCATTGTTTTTTGGTTTAGTGGGTGCTATGCGGTGGGGTTTGGGGAAGAGGCTCGCGTCCATGAGGAGATCATTCTTTATGTTGTCAGTTTTTTGGTAAAAGAAAGATGCGAAGTCTTCGCAGGAGGGAGCTTCGCGCATGGTGTTGAGAGGTTGGGGTTGTTCTTTGGATTGTGTTCGGATAAGCTCAAACAGCTTTCTCGGACGATTTTTGGCTTGGTCGAGCTGACGACTGAAGAAGTCTGATTTTGATCGTTTTATTTTCCTGAAGTAGGCATTTCTCTTTTTCTTCAGGTTTTTTAGGTTCAGTGCAGAGGGAGCTGATCTCCAGGTGCGCTCTGCCATTCGCATTGCGCGTCTATCGTCATTGAGACTTCCGTCGTACCAGGGGTTGGAGATTTTTGCGGTGGCTTTTTTTAGCTGCAAGGGTGCGACTTCGTTAATTATTGAGGTCATAGTGTTGAGATAGTGATCAGTCAAGGATTGGACGTCCTTAACGCCAGCAGGAGGAAGTAGTAAGTTGCAGCTGTTGGGGGGCAGCGAGTTTGAGTTTAGCTTTTTCATGTCTCTTTTCCAGACTTTGGGCCTGGCGGATTGAGCAGGGTTAAATTTAACTTTTTCATTGATGAAGAATGTGACAATATGATGATCTGACCAGTCACAGGGTTGGATAGATTCGAGTTGGATAGAGTCCTCTTTGGAGATGATAAGGTCAAGGATAGAGCCTTTAACGTGTGTTGGACTGTTGCAAATTTGGGTGAGGTCAAGGGCGTTGAGGAAATTCTTCAGACCTTTTACCACCGCATCATTGTGATCGTTCCAGCGGAGGTTGAAGTCACCAAGGTATATTTGTGAGAGTTGTCGCCCGGAGTTGGTTGAGATCATGTCCATGATTTGTTGGGAGAAGGTAAGGTTGTCACCGGGTGGGTGGTAAACGCCGTGCAGAGTGCAGATCTGTTTGCCCTCACTGACAATATCGAGGCAGATGTATTCACAAGACGTTGGGGAGGGTATGGAAGGGGAAGTTACTTTCAGAACAGAGAGGTTGCTCCTGTATATACATGCGATTCCGCCACCTTTTTTATTGCCAGACCTATCAAGCCTAGTGATGTGGTAGTTGGGGGGAACCAGAATGTCCATTATAGGTGTGGAAGCTTCTGTAAGCCATGTTTCAGTAATGATGATTAAGTCAAGATCCAATTTTAGGATGAGATCGGCAATGGCGGCGGAGTGTCTAGCGGCTGATCTGCAGTTGAGCAGAGTACATTTGAGACGGTGTGTGTCGATGGCAGACGGGTGTTCTAGAGCGAGGGGGACATTACTCAGGTTACTATGGATAGCGATTCTGTTGTTCAGTGTGGGGGGTCTAAGGGGATTGGAGTGAATCGTGGGAATGGCAGTGAGAGTGTCGGGTGTGATGCTATGGGGACCTGAGTCATAGGAGCGGAGGAGTGTGGTTGTGTCTAGGTCTGAGAGGGGGTTGCAGGATCGATGGGGGCGATTTTCGCGATTGTGAACAGGGATTGAGGTCCAATGCGGTGGGAGTCGAGTGCGAGAGTTCGCCACCCGTTTGGAGGACCATTTGGGAGGGGAGGTGACGGTGGAGGCGCGTGATTGGTGTCTGGGGTGTGTGCTGAGTATTTGTTTGATGCTGTGAATGTCTTGTTTGATCTGGTGGAGGGTGTTGGGTGAGGGGTGATTGGAGTGTGATAGACAGAGTAGTTGTTGTTTGATGATGTACATGTCTTCTTTGAGCTGGAGGAGGGAGGCCGTAATGTGGTCTATTGTGGGAAATGTGTTGGAGGTGGGGTTGGGAGGGTCGGGCGTGGATGACATAGGGGAGAGGTTGGTGGCGTGGATGAGAGTATTGGTGGTAGGCGTAGAGTGCAAGGTGGAGGATGGGCGTTTATTAGTGGTGGAGGGGGTGGAGGTTGGGTAGTGGGGGGTGAGACTGGGGAGGGTAGCGGGATTGTAGATTGTTCTTTTTTGAGCGGGTGGAGTTGAGTTGATGGAGGTGGTGTGTTCTGTGTGATTAGTTAATGGGAGGAAGTGGGGGCTGAGAATGGGGGGGATAAATAGTGGGGTTTGCCTTTGTGTGTGACGGTCTGATGTTGATCTATGTTAGGCGGGTTGTGGGTGTGAGTTGTGGTATCAGGGGTGAGAGGAACGGGGATGAGAGGAACGTGGATGAGGTCTGTTGAGTAGGGGGAAGGGGTGGGGTGGTTGTTGTAAGCGGGAGAGAGATCTATGTCTGTGTTTGAGGGATGAGGGGTAACTACGGTAGGTGGGTGAATGACTAAGGTGCCGGGAGTAAAGGGGTGATGCATGTCGTTTTGGGTGGGAGCTGTGGTATTAGGGGTGGGAAAGTGGGTGAGGGCTGGTGTGTGATGAGAAGGGGTGAGGTGGTTGGTGTAGGCGGGGGAGTGATCTATGTCTGTGCTCGACGGGAGTGAGGTAGATACGGTACGTGGGTGAGTGACTAGGGTGTCGGGAGTAAAGGAGAGGTACATGTCGTTTCGAGGCTGGGCTAGGTTAGAATGACTGTGGCTTGAGGCAGTGGTGTCAGGGATGGGTGTGGTATGAGAGGATGACAAGGTGAGGTTGTAGGGGGGGAAGGGGGTGCCGCTGGAATGTGCGGCTGAAGGATCTGAAGGATCTATGTTTGTAGCTGTGGAGTGCAAGGTAGCTACATGAGGTGGGTGAGTGTCTGAGGTGCCGGGGGTGGGGGGAAGGTGCGTGTCGTTTTGGGGTTGATTGGGGGTAACTTCAGGGGTGATAGGCCTGCGGGTGCTGTGAGTGGGGGTCCGATGACTGGCGAGGTGTTGTTTGAACTTGGGGAACATGTTGTCAAGTAGTTCCAGGTTCTTGTCAGTGGATTGCATTAGGATGATCCCGTTATTGTATATAGTGATGGTTGTTCTGCCCGGGAAGAGTTGGGATGGAGTGATGGTGAGTTTTAGGCCATGCGCGAAATTCCTGGAGGTGGAGACGTTGAGTAAGGTGCGGAACATGTTTCTCCATTGGGCTCTGCGTGTGGTGTGGAAGATAATATCAATGTTCAGTGAACCATTGACTGGTGAGAAGTAGGTGTCTGCACAAGGAGTTTCAGGGTGGGACCTCAGGAGGTTGTGTTTAAAACGTTTAGCGGCTTTTTTAGTAAGTGAGGGTGGGTAGTTGATTCTATATGTGTGTTTGCCGACGGGTTCCATGATGGGTGGGCAGTCTAGGTAGGTTTTAGGAGGGAGGGTGTAGGAGGGAAGGGTGTAGGAGGGAAGGGTGCACTGTCCTAAACAGCTGCGTGGGGCCTAAGGTGACACTAGTGAGAGCACTAGTGAGTGCATAGTAATGCTATACGCAGAGTACCAATGCAGACAATCATAGTGAGCTAATGGTAAGTGCTACTAGTGAGCTGCCAGGTATTTGAGGTAGTAGTCGTTGCATAGGACAGTCTAGGTAGGTTTTAGGAGGGAGGGTGTAGGAGGGGAGGGTGCACTGTCCTAAACAGTTGCGTGGGCCTAAAGTGACACTAGTGATTGCACAGTAGTGCTATACCCAAAGTACAAATGCAGACCATCATAGTGAGGTAAAGGTAAGTGACACTAGTGAGCTGCCAGGTATTTGAGGTAGTAGTCGGAGAAAGTAGCAATAGAAAACTGACAAAATACTGGAATAAAACACTATGCAAACCATAATAATATCATTAGTGATATCACATTAGTGAGCAGCAACGAGAAGATATATGAGGTATAAGACATGCAATATAGAAAAATATAGAAAAATACTTGAATAAAATACCTGTGCCGACCATAAAAATATCTAAATCGAAGGTGTCAATAACGAGTAGTCAGAAATATGTAGGGTATAGGAGTCAGTGACAGAATACAAATGCACACACAGATTAAATGACACAGATTAAATAACACAACAGGTGGCATTAGCGAGCAGCAAAAGAGAAATATATGAGGTAGCAAACGGTGCATTACCGGTGACGATAAAGTAGGACGTGCAAGATATAGTAGGGAATATAGAACATAGTGCTATTGTAAGAGGCACTAATATATGGGTAGCAATCGGTGCAGGAAAAGTGAAATGTGCTAGATACAATCAGAAATGTAATAATAAATAAATAACACTGCGAAAGAGCAGACTATCTAAATCCAACATAATATCTAAATCCAATGCAGGAAGAGTGAAAAGTGCTGGATACAATCAGGAGTATAATAATAAATAACACTGCGAAAGAGCAGGCTATCTAAATCCAACGTGAAATACGCCCAGCTGTGTAAATTGTGTGGCCGATAAAAAGAAGTTCCATGATACAGACAGGTGCGCACCCAAGTACGGTAGCTGGGTGGGTGAGTTCTTAGTGTCAAAGAATTAATCAGTAGCTCAGCCACCAATGACTAGTCCAAGATGGCGACCCTAGAGAGAGACTGGACAAAGATGGCCACCACAATAGGAAACATTAGTCCTCTGTTTATTGCTATTGCTTTGTGAGCAGGGAAGGGAGTTTTCACTTTCATGCTAGCCCGGTCTCAAGGTTGCTGCTGTGATGGGGTCTTATCTTGAAGGAGCCTCGTGGGCCCAGGCGGTGATTTATTGCCTTCGTTATTTTAGACCCCCGCCATTTTGGACAATAGAGCTTGCGAGTGAGTGCCGGCGAATGTATTAAATACCTTTTTTGACTTTGAGCAGCGCGTAGCTCTCACGGGTCCGCTGTGAGAGAATGTGCCAACACTGTGTCTGCCAACAACCATCGTCCCAGTCCCCTCTCAGCCCTCAAGTCCGCTAGGGTTCCTGTGCTGCGGAGAGCGGGCGGGCGGGAGGGGGGGGGGGGGGGTTGTGTTGCTGTTGTGGCCCCGTCCCGGTGCTTTGCCTCCGCTCCAGCGCCTTTTGCTGCCGTCGGGAGGGGTCCCTGCTTCAGGACGTGCTTGAGTGCTTGAGTGGGGGCTAGGTCCGGCGATCGCCCCTCTCTGATCCTCCTGGTGCCTGTTGTCCGCCAGCGAAGATCCGCTGAGGGTGGGGGAGGGGCTCCGCTGTCCTCGCTGTATCGTCCCGCGCCGATCCCGGTGCTGCAGCCAGCGTCCTTGTGGATTGAATATTGGATGTTTGGTACATTGCTGAATATGCCCAGTTCAGCACAAATTAATAATTTGTCACAACAGTCTTTTAGGAACATTTGATCAAAGCAATTGAGGTAGTTAAAGATTGCTGTTCTAGTGCACAAAGCCCTTCACTTCAAAACTCCTAAGCACCTAGCACAAAAGCTTGAATTATCCTGTAGTGGTAGAGCTTCAAGACGCACTAACACTTTCCTATTGAAACCACTCATCCTTAACAAAAAAAAAACTTGTAACTGACCCTTCTCCGGTGCTGACCTGAAGATATGGAACTCTCTTCCACCGGAAATACACAGAATCTGCTCAACAACTGCTTTCAAACTGGAAGCCAAAAGATTCCTAATGAATAAATTCTTACTTTAATTGGGATAGGCTCACCTCCTCGTAATCATTAATCCTGCAATCACTCTACCATCATTTGATACTGCTCATCTTTAAAGAATAGTGTGCCCCCTTCACAGCCTGCTTTATGCACGTTTATTGTACTACTCTCCGTGACTCAATTGTACTGTAATTATGCAAACTTTCTCTTTTCTTATTCTTACTTGTTGTCATTGCATTCAGGTCCCTCCTTCTACCCTATTATAAAGCGCTCTGATATCCTTCGGGATCTTGTTTGCGCCAAATAAAACGTTATAAATAAATAGTAGGTGAAGGTATATTTATACCTTGAAGGTGTTTTAGGAATGCCAGTATTGACAAAGACGGGCATATGAACGTCATGAATGAACCCCTAAGGAATAGTTTTTTTTTTTCAGATGTTCATGTATAGTAACTGAGTTCTTGGAGAAATCAATATCCAAGCAAGGGGAAGTCCCTAACAGAGCCTGTTTTTCCTAGAACTCGTTGTGACGTAGATGAACGGATGGAAGTGAACTTCAAATATAATTGTATTTAAAGAGATTTCTGGGGTTTTATGTATTTGATCACCTAGAACTTCATAGGTGAAGGCTGAACATACATGCGGGCAACTAACTGGCACTTGCCATATTATTACAGGCAATAATGTGATCAATATTTTGGAATTAAGATTTTCTGATCATTTCTAGAACAAATATGCCACCTTAAATATGTATTTTCATTATGAATTGAACTACCTAAAACCTATTAAGGAACAATATGAATGTTATACTGACATATTAGCTTTCATTGATGAATAATATCTGAATGAAATCAACATTGTTTTAGTATAGGGATACCTAACCTACAATCCGCATCTGGGCTGAGTGGCTGCAGAGGCTGCCACACAGCAGACATGTTGCTGGACCCCTGGGTGGAGAGCCCCCCGCTCTCCTGGGCCTGCAACAATGCACATCCTGGGCGAGGTGCTAGGTCTCCTCCCCCAGGATGAGCAGGGGGAAGCTTTAAAGGCATGCCGCCTCTGGGAGCTTCTCCAGACCATTTGCTGTACCCAGCAACTGCTCCCCACCAGTTCTGACCCCCACTTTGGCGGGAAGACTGGAGGGAGAAACTACGTCAGGAAGGAGGGTGTGCCAGCCTGTGCCAACACCACCCCTCAGGCGGGGGAGACGAGGTGAAGCACGACCCCAGGCTCCGGCAATCTTTAAGATGGGGAGCCCTGCCCAATCCCAGCTAGGCTCCTACCCCCCTCCCACAGCAGAGGAGCAGGCTAGGGGGTGTACCCACCCCAGGACAGGGACCTATTGGTCCCTGCCTTTGCTCTACCTTTAACGCCCCTAAATTCAGTATTTAGGGGCTCGCTGAAACTTCCTTCCTCAGATCCTGATACCAAAAAAGAAAGAAGATCAAGAAGAAGAAGGACCGCCGCGCAGCTGCTAACAACAGGACGACAACTGACTTGGCCCCAGCCCTACCGGCCTGTCGATCCTGGAACCTGCTCCTGCCTAAATCCCCTCGACTCCTGCGGACAGCAACCTTGGGACACCCAGAGGATCTGCCTGCCTTAACCCTCTTAAAGACTGGGAGTCCCATCAGTAGAGGATCTGCTGCAACACCCCCCCGGTACCAGCCAGGAATCTCCGGACCAGCCCACTCTGCACCACTGAACCCAGCCCATGCCAGAGGGATCCAAGACCACAAGGACGGCCCCCGGCGACTGGGACCCAAAGTCCAGTGCCCAAAGACCCTCCTCGACGAACCAGATGACGCCTGCAGACTCAGAACCAGGGCCACCCCCCAACTGCAAGCAGCTGAGGGTAAGCTTTTCCTACACCCAAAGACACCCCTGCACCCTGCGCCCTACAAACCCCTGTGCCTCCCTTTGGGGTACCTACCTGTGCTCCAAGATCCCAACTTACCTCTCAACATGCTGGTCGCCCCTGGAGACTCTACGCCCCCGAGCCTGAAGCCTTTGTTCTCTTTTGACCTTTTCCATTGGATAACACTGAGCGCCCGACGGCTCAAAAGCACCCTGCACCCAGCCGCCCGAGTACCGCTGGCTGTACCACCTTTGTCCTATCCTGCTTCCCCCTTTGCCCTGAGCAAGTGACCAGGAGCCCAGCTACTCAGCCGCATGGCCTGCTAGCCAGCAGCCACCACCCGGATGCCCCCCCCCCGTTCCCCATTGGATAACATTGGGCCTAACTACTGCACCCGGCCGCCCCTGCATGGCTGAGGGTGAACCAACTGTACCTACCTGACCCTGGGGGACCCCTGTGTCTATACCCAGAACCACAACTTCACCAGTCGAGTACTCACCAGGAAACCAGTAACTCACTTACCTGCCATTGAACAACATTGACTGGTTTGACTCGAAAAATCTTCTAAGTGTCTACTTTTGAAAATTTGAAATATTCATATAAAGTCATCCGAATTCCGAAATACTCACCTGTGATTACGAGAAGAGCCAGTACTGTACCTTGTAGCCCAGTGCTGAAACGCAAAAGTAATCCCTAGCGGGTTTACTACTAATTTGTATTTTCTCCAATGGAATCCATTGTCTGCTTTTCTATGAACTTTCTTTAAGTGTCTACTATTGAAAACTAGAAATAGTCTTTAAAACTCATACGAAATACTGAAAATTCCTTACCTGTTTTGAGTTGAGACCCCAGTGCTGGCCCCAGGAGACCAGTACTGGATTAGAAAAGTAACGAGATCGTACTTTACACGCAACCTGAATTTTCTCCCGTTGGATAACATTGCCAGATTTCTGTTGAAAAGTTTTTAAGTGTGAACTTTTAAAATAGCTTTTTATTCCTGAAAAATCACCATGGTATCTAAAACGTTTTTGTTAAACTGTTTCCAGCTTAGACCCCAGGACTGAACATAGGAGCCAGTCCTGGAATTACCAATGATTTTCTACAAAGTAAACACCTGTGTTTATGTAAGGGAATCCATTGAGCTCAATGCTAAATTGTGTGCAGAATTATATTGCCTACTGCAACCCCTGTACCAATTGTCTTTACAAAGTTTATTGCCTGTCTGCAAAGTACTCATCTGAGACCTCTCATATTGAGAACAGTATATTTTTGATGCCTGTTGGTTCTAGAAATAAAACAACTATATATTTTGATATTAAAACAATTGGCCTGGAGTTCAGTCTTTGTGTGTGTGAAACCTTTTGCTCACTTGAGTGTGTACAACAAATGCTTTACACTGTCCTCTGGTACTGCCTTACTGCTCGACCAAGCTACCACTTTAGAGAGTGAGTTCACACCTGGCTTTAACCTCTGGGGTTTGTGGACTCTATACACACACACACTGTACCTTATTCTGGTCCAGTATATATATAGAGCCACTTTCTCGAACCGCGCTTGTTAAAGAATGGTAGAAGAACATGCAGATGTAGTTCCTATTCGTGAATCTGTGGTGTCTGTCGACTTAACAGATCTGCAATCTGATTGTGAACCCCTAGAAGGTGTTCTGCTAGCAGATATATGTTTTTTGGAATGGACCATCTCCAAATGTTCTGTGCAAGCTGTGACAGTTGCAGAGAATGTGTGCCTCCTTGTTTTTGAATGTAGTACATAGCTGTCATGTTGTCCGTCCGGATCAAGACAGCTCTGTTCTGTACATGTACTTGAAAGGACTTGAGTGCTAGGAATATTGCTAGCAGCTCTAGGTGATTGCTGTGGAGCATGTTTTGTTGAGTGGTCCATCTTCCCTGAGTCTTATGGTGTAGGAGATGGGCTTCCAAGTCAAGTCAAGTTAATTTGATTGATTTAGTTCTCCACTGAGAACAACAAATATTCAGTACATGATATAACATTTTAAACAGTTTTGTTAAAAAAGAAAGGTTTTCATTCTAATACAAATTTAAAATAGGTTTTAAAAATGTGTATAAATTGTAGCAGACAAACTCATTTGGCGGAGCTTTACACAGTATGATTAATTCCTGTACAGAGTTAATTATAAATTTTGTATAAATTGGTTGTAAAAACCTTTTTCTTGCGTTTACCACTGTCGCATTTGGGCAAGTGAACAACAAATGTTCCAAGTCCTGCTCCCCACCATTACACAAATTACAGATAAAACTTGATTTTTCTTTTGGTAGCCACCTATATGTAACTGTTTTTAAAGGAAGTATCCCATCTCGGAGCAGCACAATCGATCTCCTGACCCCATGCTTTAAATTAAAATTAATATACTGTTGTGTTTTCTTAAAGACTGTAGTTTCTGCAAAATTTTTATATAAAGACAATTTAGTGCAGTGTTGAGAGTCAAGATCAAAGGTGAGTCTTGGAGTAAAATGTTTTAAAAAGAGCTTCAGCTGGGCAGGTGTCCATGACTGTAACAAATTAATATTAACATTAGATAACTTAAAGGCAGTTAAAACATTCCTTGAGAATACATGTTTCGAAGATTCTTTTTCAAATGTTTCTATTTTAAGTAGAGATCGAAGCTTTCCTTCTTCCGCATTGAGGAGGCTGTATGCCCATCTAATGATATTAGTAATTCCTCTGGCATGGGAGCTGGTTAATGAGAACTCGAGGCGGAGAGCTTGTACCGGTACAGCTTGAGACACCTTTGTTAGCTTCCGTAAGATCTTCCCTTCTTTTAGGTCTAGAAAGTTCCATTTGCTTATTGGGATATATTCAAGAGCGTATGACAGCACTGGTGGAATCTTGGCGCTGTATACCTGAAGCAGAGAAGAAAAGTGTCTTTGTCCAGTTGACGCATATAAACGTGAAAGTGCCCCCACATGAACGTCAGATTTACGAGTCAAATTCTGAGTATGGAGCATATTTTGTAGAGACTTGGTGAAGATTCGACCTAAATAGGTATATTCATTTGCGACTTCCAGTGTTTTCCCCCCTAGAGTCCAGTTGAATTTGGCACTGTTTCCTCCTGAAAAATGAACTATTTTTGTTTTCGCGATGTTCGGTATTAAATAGTTTTCCTCCGTATAGTTATGGAGTGCTTGGAGGCTTTCTTTGCAGACCGAATGGTGTTAGGTCTAAAATTATTACATCGTCAGCATACATCATGGTGTGTATTTTTGTGGAGGGTAATTTTGGTGGAAAGTTGCATATCTGTTTAAAACATTCAGGCAAATCGCTAAGGTAAAGGGAAAACAGTAGGGGAGCAAGAAGGCATCCTTGCCGAAGGCCGTTTGGGGTCGGGAAAGGGCTTGTGAGACCCTTTTCCCTCCCCATTTGAACCTGACGCCAAGTTACGGAATATAATGATATTATATGGAGTAATTTATCCGGTTATACCCATTGTGCTGAGTTTTCTCCAGAGTGTTGCTCTATCTACATCTATATCAAATGCGGTGGTAAAGTCAATAAAAGCAGCATACATAACCTGGGATTTTATCACCACATATTTGTCTAAGATAGTTTGCATCACAGCAATATTGTCAGTGACTGAGGGCTGTGGTCTGAATCCGGCTTGATATGGGGGTATTAGTCCTGATGAAAAAGCCCAGTCCTTAAGATGGTCAAATACTGCTGCTGTGAAAATCTTTCCTGTTGCATCTAGAAGGGCTATCTGCCTGTAGTTGCCAGGATACAGCGTTGAACCCTTTTTGTGTATGGGTATTGCAATGCTCCCTTTCCAAGATTTGGGGATTTCCCCGGTGGTAAATAAATGGTTAAAAAGGGGAGATAACATCTTGCTCCATACTTTGGGATTGCGTTGGAGGACCTTGATCGGAATTTGGTCAGGACCCGATACTCCTGTCGTTCTCGATTTTTTTTTATATAGCTCAATTGACAAGAGACTTGATGCTCCGATATTTGAAGATTTTGCTTCTGGATTTCTAGCCAAATTATTAGTTGTTTCTGAATCAGTATTTAGTTTATATAGATGGGCAGGGTATGATAGGCCGTGAAAACCGACCTGGTGATAGGGGACAGACTCTGTGGCACTGGAGAGCTGTAAAGGAGGCCTAGAATTCGTGGGAAGTCGAGGGCCGCTAGTTCCACCCAGTAGGCCGGATCGGACCAGCCATCTGCGAACCAGTCATGAATCACTAAGAGTTTAGTAGCTAAGTAGTAGTAATGAAGATTGGTGACTCCCATACCGCCATCGAAGGGGAGTAGTCGGCAGTGGGACAGGGAGATCCGTGATCTTCCGCCTCCCCCACTGAAATAGAGTAAGGGCACCGTCCAGTTCATGGAACCAGCTAGCTGGAAGAGGGATCGAGGTGTTCTGCAGAATATATAGAAAGCGGCTGGAGGACCATCATCTTGAAAAGGGCACTCCTGCCCAGTGGGTTGAGGGGGGAGTGATTGCCAGGATCTTAGGTCCGATTTCATGCGGTTGACCAGGTGGGTGATGTTAAGGGCCCATTTAAGTTCTGGCAGAAGGGCCACCCACACTCTGAGGTATTTAAAGGACTGCCTCCGAAGGGAGATTGTGTCCTGCCAATCAAAGCAGTCCGGGAGGGGTGAAGTGGGACAATGATGATGCAGCATCCACGTAATTTAAAGCGCCTGCCTCCAAAGGCGCTTTAAATTACGTGCATGCATCATCATTGCCAGCAGATGCCATTGAGAAAGGGATAGGATTCCCGAAACCGGTTTGGCAGAAAAGAACAGAAGGTGACTGTTTTCTCTGCGTTTCCTGTTGCAGTTGATTCCTACATGAAATGGATGCAAATTTTACCGATCTTGTGGCTTCTTCCTTCGAGGGCTAAACTCTACGATGGTATGTTTGCGGCTGTAGCCCAGCCGCGGAAGAAAGCCTGCCGGTTGTTGCGGACCCGTGATGGCGCCCAATGGCGATATCAATATACGGGAGATTGGTGTCCAGGAGCAGCTGACCACAGACAATAGGACACCCAGCGCAACATTTTCACCAGCCCACAGGGGTTTTAATCACAGTTATTTACTGCTTCAATGATGAACTCACACATATACATACATACATATATATATACATACATACATATATATACATATATATATATATACATATATACATATATATATATATATATATATATATACATATATATACATACATACATTCCCTGAAGGTTTCGGGTGGATTCGTCAAGCGGGGGCCGAGATAAAAGGGGGGTCCGAAAACGTGTTTTTCCGATGTTAATTTCCATAGGGCGGTTGACCTCACTTTTAGCCCGAACGGCTGAATGGATTTCCACCAAACTTGGCAAAATTGTAGGGACTGGTAGCCCGATGTGCCTTTGCTATGTCTCAAGATATGTGCTCCAGTGGTTTTTACGAAAATGTACTTTGAAAAATATATATTGGGCTACATTGGGCTATATATATGTTAGAGCCCAAATGTAGACCAATGTAGCCCAAAGATGGCCACCAGAGACAAAAAAAAACAAATGTAGCCCAAATATCAGCCAGATGTAGCCCAACTATAGCCCAATGACAGAATGTCCCAGAGTGTTCTAAAGAACAACTAGAGCGCTAACAGTCTTACTTATGCCAAAAGTATGGCACACCTGAAGTCATCTTGATTGGAATAAAGTGGTAACACTTAATACATTTAATTTGAAAAGGAACAAAATGAGGGGTTTCATTTTGCCATAGAAATTATATATATATATATATATATATATATATATATATATATATATATATATACATATATATATATTGCGCTTGGTCCGATACAACACAGCACAGCGTAGCAGTATCACGCCGTGCAGCAGGAACGGAAGTTGAGTAAAGCCACAGACTCACCAGTGAATTTTATTCGTGATAGAGAATAACAGCCCACCAGTCGCCATGACGCGTTTCACCTCAGCCGAGGCTTGATCACATGTCATGAGTGATGTAATATGTGACGTCATCAGCAGTGCATTGCACGCGCAAGTTATAGTGAGTCCAACTAACTATAACGTGGGAATTCCAATGGTTTTATGCGAGTAAAATTTCCACCTAACTATAACTGGTGTGAAGCCTATGGTTTTTTCAGTGAATATATATATATATATATATATATATATATATATATATATATATATATATATATATATATATATATATATATATATATATATATATATATATATATATATATATATATATATATATATATATATATATATATATATATATATATATATATATATATATATATATATATATATATATATATATATATATATATATATATATATATATCTCTCTCTCTCTCTCTCTCTCTGTCTCTCTTACTGGCGTTATAGCTAGGACCTAGTGTCCATAGAAAAGCGTTTTTTCTTTTCCCAATAACTTTGGCACCGGTTGATGAATCTTCCCGAAATTTTCCAAAAAAGTGGCCAGCTCCGGTCAGCTTCTGTCTTGAAAGTGTCAGGGTGATTCGTCAAGTAGGGACTGAGAAAAAAGGGGGGTCTCAAAACGTGTTTTCAAAATGTTAATTTCCATAGGAAACGTTAGACAAAGCTACAGCCCGGACTGCTGAACGGAATTGCAACAAGTTCGGCAAAAAGGTAGGTCTTGGTTCAGAAAGAGCCCTTTTTAGTTCTCACGTCTAGCGAAAGACCTATTGTTGCCGACTTGCCGGGAATGTTGGACAGGGGATGGGTACGCGCTTTCCCGCTGTGATTTCATTGCCTGTACGCGCACGTCAAGCCCGGCGCCGTGCACATCCCCTGTCCCACATTCAGAGCAAGTCAGGCTTTCGAAATTGCGCGCGCACGCACACATACACACGCATACCTACACACACGCACAAACAGCTACACCCACACACGCGCACCCCCCCCACTCACCGAGCTTTTACGTCGCATCACGGGATGTTCTGGGAGTTGGAGGACCTTCTTCGCTTGCACCGTTATGCCTTGCCTGCTCTCTCCCGGGAACCCCAGCAGTCCCGGAATCCCTGCTTTCTTCTGGGCTCTCCACTACACACAACTCTCTGCCTCCAAGGTGCCGCGCTCCGGTCGAGCTACGTCAACACCACGAGCCTGGCACAAAGGCGGGGCATCTCCCGGATCCTCGCAGGCTCCAAGGAACTTTCCTGCCTATCAAAGCAGAGCCCACCTCTCTCGCCTGCGTTCCAGGCCTCGCTCGTGACATACGGCCGCCTTCTTTTTTTTTGTGCCTGCTGACAAGACTCAATGTTTAGGCAGGGCTTGCTGTCTGCGCCATTTTCAGCGTCATGCTATGCTGTGGTGCATTTTGTTTGCCAAGTTTGTATTATGTCGTGCTATGTTGGAATGGAGTACTATGTTGTATGTTGTGTTATGGTTTGCTGCCCAATGTTATGCTCTTACGTTCTTCTATACAATACTGTCTCCTGATAATGCTCAGCTGTAAGAGGCTATTGTGTTATATTGCCTTGCGGTATGTTATAAATTAGGCACAGCGTGGATGCAATGGCGACATGATTTATAGCTCCTTTACTGGACCAGGTCCGAGGACAAGGTATATAGCACCCTGCATGGATTACTCTTTAATAATGCTGTGCTGGACAGGCTGCCCTGTGGTGCGTGGGTATCGTCAGGGCGTGCTTTGGAACATAACTGTTACGTCTTTGCTGGGGCCTTTGTGCGGGGTCGTAGATATCAATAGTGCACCAGATGGAGTGGCACCGGGTGCCCAGGAACGAGGAGCCCAGTGTGATCTTGAAGTATTTCGGGGGCACGGGCAAGGCCCGGTTTGGGGGGCCATGTTTGGAAAAAAAATACAATTGTGTTACCAATTTCCAATTAATCCAAGCACATTTTATGTAAAAGATAATAAATTATCTTAAAATGTGCACACAAAAAAAGAACCTCACGATGACACTGGGTAGGGCGAGAGACCTAGGCAGAAGTGAAGGCAGGCAGCTAGTTAGATCCAGATGCACATTGTACCACGGGAAATGTGTAGCTGTTTCCTACAGGCGTGCTGTAGTTTAGTCGGAGGCAATGACGCACCAGGTTCAGGCAATTGCTAAACTAAGGAGTTTCCTGACATGCTGTGTCAGTATGTCACAAGCCATTTGTAAAAGACCAGACCTTTTTGTAGGACATCTTTTAGTGATCAGTAACTGTCGGACATGCCTTAGTTTACATCCAGATTCAAACAGTTATTTATCGACTTGGCAGCTCTGCTTATACGGAGACAGATTTCTCTGCAGACCAATTACTGTATAACTTATATTTCTGAAGCAAACTGTTGCTATGTTAGGGGTCTACCATCAAAGGTTTAGGGAGATCAATGAGTGTACCTTTGAAAAATGATAGGGTAGGTTCACAGCCAGCCACATGTCAGATTCTGCAAAGCAGTCGTGACTCTGTCTCAGAGATGCAGATACATTGTTGGCTAAACAGTGCATTCAACCCTAGTGTGTCTCAGTCAAAAAGGGTTGCCACATGTCCAGTATTTTTATGGCAGTGAAATCCAGTATTTTTTCTCTTATGAAGTATAAACGTAAAACAGGAAATACATTAACAATTCACTTATAATTATTGGAGAGCTGTGCAAATTATTTCTAAGTGATTATTAAGGCAGAAACACCGAGGATAATGTGCTGCATGGCTAAATACTTTAAAGTTTCCTAAACGCGAGACCCTTGCATTGCAAATGCTTTTTTGTCCTAGCCGAGAGATAGCCAGCTTCGTATAATTAAATAAATAATGAATGAATTAAAAAATACTAGCAGACATATAGAGTGGCTTTGGAACAGCCCTCTTTATTCATTGCTCATTTCAAGTGTCAAAGAAAATATTGCTTCTACCAGTGCAGAGGACAACACGGGGTAATTCATGGTCAGCTCACTTAAGTCCTTGGCTCTCTTGCACTGTGGGCAATGCATTTTGCCTCAACATCTGCCTAAAAAGATGTACGCTTTAGAGCCAGGAAAGATGCACCAATAAATTACTGTAAACTGCTTCCCTTCATACAGGGCTTTAAGTGGGATGAAAAAACTAGGGGGTCTCTCAAAGGGGCGTGGCCGATGTAATTAGAGCGTAGCTTAAACCAGAGTAGCTAAAAATCTGTGCTTAGCATAGAGTGCTGCCCGACTGGTATGTTGCTGCTTCTGTCATTGTATCCACATATATATACTACAACAAGTAACATTTTACCCACAACAAGCCAGTACTATTGGCTTTGTCAATGTTTGTTAGGAGCACAAAATAAAAAAAAAATTACTATGGCTTTGTTGTATATAATTTTGAAAATGTTTCAGTTCTAAAAAGATGAGACTTTGAAAGAACTATAGCCAGTGTCTTTGAAGTTACATTAAAGGCAGTAACAGGTGTTACTGCTGCAGGGTTACAATGTTTTTTTATTCACCGAAGCAACTGCTGGTGCTAAAGGCCTGGCCCACTTAAAGCCTCTGCCTCTATTCTTTATCGTTTTTATTTTTTTATAGTCTTGTATGTTAAAACATATATTTTTAATAAGGTTCAAAGCCAATAGTTCTTTTTCTGTGCATCATTAAGAATACTTTTTTCCTGTTCTGTGCTTTAAAGCTAAATTATGGTTTCATTGCACGCCCCTGAAACACTTGTTCGCTAAAAAGCACTGGTACTGTATTATTCCAAATATTTGCAATGGTGAATTCTTTTCATTGTTATTAAACATTTTTATTGGAAGTATATAGTCATCATTTTTATGTCTCAGCATGACATCTGTTCTTTTTTTGCACCATGTGGTATGTGTCTGCAATATAAAACAAGCATTTGCAATGCAGTAAGTCTCACATTAACTAGACTTTGAGCTATAGGCATTATACAAGGCAATGCCTTTTAATTATGTGTTGGTTTTCAAAACATAAATAAAAGGCATGGTCATTTACAATGCCAATAGCGTAAAAACTCTCGCAAATGCGAGACCTATTGCATTGCAAATGCTTCTTTTTAAATGGTGTAAATCCGTTCAGTAGTTGCTGAGAAATTAGAATTTTTTTTTTGATTTCTGAGCACCTAGGAGGGTTCGCGCACCCTCCTGGACACGAGTTACACTGATTAGCTGCCAACACTCCAAACCAGGAAGTGTTGGCAGCCATTTTGTGACTCTGTAGAACCAAGTCACAAGAAAACAGTAAATCAAATATAAAAAACAAGAAAAGGGGGCAGGTATAAACACTCTGACCCCCTAGGTCTGCTCAGGGGGGTCCCACAAGGACACTCAGGGAAATAAAAAGAATTTTTAAAAATAGTTTCGGCAGAATTCACGCTGAGGTCACGAATCCCGCCGAAATTATTTAAAAAATGAAACCCGCGCTTCATTTTAATGAGTCCCCCGAGTGGGCCAGGTCCCGGGGCATTGTCAATAAATAATAGCTGGGCCCCACAGCCCCAGGGACTGCCACCTCCCCGGGACTATGCTTATTATGTGCTGGGGGCACGCAGCCTCCTGGTGCACTGCTGCTCGGAGGATGAAGTCTACTGGTGTCCTGAGGTCCTCAGGACACAAGAGTGCACCAGAAGCAGCTTTTGCAGAGTGGTGTAAAAAGGGGCAATGCCTCGGACCACCTCTCTCCAATGCAGCTCTGTGGTGCTTACTGGAGGTACATGGTGGGCTACTTGGCCTCCAGGGACCCTCCGGATTCAAGGGGACTTAATCGCCCAATTTTGACATGGGCAACATTTTGGTCGAAAATGCAGTAGTTTTCAACCATTCTTGTTGGCGTAACACTGCTGCATGGGCTAGCTGCCTAAACCCTATGCTGGATACGTCCATTGGGTAATCAACCAGTGCAGCTGATGTCTTTTCTCCTTCGTGAAGAATAGTTGTCATCACCTGTTTTTAATCTTCAGGCAGCAACTCGATTTATGCGGGGTATGTTGGACCACATTTGCCTGCCATACCTGCTTTCAATTGCCATGGCATTAGCAGCTAATATAGACAGCAGCCATAGAGGAAGAGCTCTTCCTCGCAATATCTATCTTGCGGCTTTCTCATTTGGTGGCGCTGTGCAAGGTGCCATTTGGTTACTGAACCTCCTCAGAGCTACCAGCATAATACCCGAGTACACCTTAGGGTAATCTATTAGGCATACTGGTGAACTTTCAGGAATTTTATATTTTCTTATCTATCCGTAGTACCACTACCATGGTTACAGTAGCCAGCGTCCGAATAAGCTTTCTACCTTCCTGCTAAATGTGGTTTACTAGGGGGATTGACTTGACTGATATCTTAGCTGGTTCCTAGAGTTCATACAGGAAACAGTTTGTTTCCTTCACTACCAAATAATGAAATCTGCTACTGCAATCTGGCTTGGAATCCACTGGTGGGTTTTCAAAAGGTGAAATGTAAGGATTTTATTAGTCTCACCTAGGTAAATCAGTTGGGCGAATTTCACTCTATTTAACATCTATATATTGGCCCTCATCGTCTGAGGGATCTACCTGGAAGGTTGGATGAGGTACGCCCAGGAATTGTTGCATTGGTCGTAAAGCCCAAGGAGGATAATGAGCTCCCTCTTGAGATTTTTGTGGTGGAGGTGTTACAAGAGTAGAGGCATGCTGAGGCATAACAGATAAAAATGCTGGTTGAGGACATTTTTTATATGAATTTTGGGAAAATAGGTTTTGCAGGAATGCAGGGATGGTTGGAGGCATCTTATTAGTTCTATATTAGGGACAGACCCACACAAGCACTTATGTATGTGGAACAACGGGGATTCTAACCTCAACTGGAGACTAAGTAGGGCCTATGTATACTCCAAAACATGATCCAATCTTTTAGACCTTGGTCCACCCAGACCCTTGTATTCTTGGTTTTCTGAAGGTGAGCAGCTTTGAACACTGCGAAAAAGAGTCTAAAACAACCATCCAGACACTGAGATCAAAATGGAAAACTGTTATTGTGGAGGGGGGCAGTTCAGTCAGACTGCAAAGACATTACAGGTGTAACATGTTGTCAGATACCATATGGTGAACATGGTCTGCAGGGTTAGCATATTATGCAGGAAGCCCCCCAAATATTTCACCTCCGCTTCAACCAAAAATATCCAAGGGGAATGGCGAGGGTACAGTGGGAGAAAAATATTTATTCAGCTGTGCCAAACAATATATTATTGAACTCTGCAGAGTTCCAGCTAGCCATGGGTCATGTAGTAATGAATCTCCATTCAGCAACTGTCCAAACTGTTAAGCAGTACAGTGATATACAAATACTTACATAACAAAATAGCCTTCTGTAAGGAAATGGGACGATCCAAAAATCACAACATGTCTCAGTTTAATGGTCACCAGGTGGTATCTACCACATCCACCAGGGTGCCTTGGTGCTAGAGGCTGGATGGAAATAATACTGTATTTTCTTGAAAAGTTGGTTATGTTGGAGGGGCAAGTGAAGTTACTTTGAGGCAACTTTCTCAATTTTCTGCTGCTGACAGGCTAAGAGGGATCGAGATATGGATATCTGCTGGGAGGTGAAATTATGCTACGTTTCAGAGTGACCCAGCGACAATGACTGACCGTCTGACTTATGACTACAAAAATATGTGGCCCGAAGAGGTTGGTCAATTGGAGAAAAACAAAAGTATACAAAAAAGTGAATAATGGAATGCTTGAATTAATGGCAGCGACTGGTAATCACTCCGGGATGCATCCCAGTCCATTGTTCTTTTGAACACCATGCCGCCTCAGTTTGGACCTAGTCATATACAAATCATTCTTGACCCAGCTCAAATACAGTCAAGCCTGAACTGCCAGGCCGGGTCCTTCTTGAAGCAGAACACAAGCAACCCAGGACTGATTTTGCCCTTGTTACAGCTCATTAGCTAGAAATAGCTTGGTGCCAGTGGGACCCACATCCAGGCCCCACTAAGAGGTAGGGCAATACACTAAAGTATAGAAAATAAGTGATGGATGGAATGCATGAATTATTCTTAGTCACTTGGGCTACAATCCAGTCCATCATTATACACCATGCCACTTCAGTTTGGACCCAGTCATTTGCAAATCAGTCTTGACCCTGCTCTAATAGGACAGTTCAGCCAGAACTGCTATGCCATCCCTGTGACGGTATGGCCACACATCTGTCTCATGCTCACTGTGCCACTGGTCCCAAACTACACCGCACTGATGGGATCAAATTAGGGCGAATCGGTCTTGGGTTGCTTGTGCTTTGGTTCAAGGTGGACCTGATCTGGCATTTCCTGTTGAACTTTTTCTACTGGAGCAGGGTCAAGATTGATTTGCATATGGCTGGGTTCAAAAAGGAGGCATGGTTGGTGCAAAGAGATGGCTACGGATGCAGCTGCCAGAGGCTGAGATTAATGCAAGCATTCCATCCATCCCCTTGTTGTTAACTGGCCAAACAACCAGCAAGGGGCAGGACTGTTCCTATCAGTGCTTGTTATCTGTAACAAACTTCAGCTACAGATGGCATACCAAAGCTGAGTAATTGAAATTGCTCTCCAATATCTGCGGGCCACAGAAGACAAAGACTATATGTATTGCATCGGATATTTATCTAAGCTTGTATGTGCCCCATTCAACGCACAATTATTAGGCAATCAACACTTTTTGGGGATTTGAACATGCAATAAATGTTTTGTCTTTGAAGTGCACACTATGCAGGTGACTAAATTTTTAAACTGCCATAATTTCAGTTCTGTGCTAAAAATAATAATTAAGTATTCAGGCATGCTAACTTTATATCTTTTGTCATCACATCTAGAAATGCACTGTCCTTTCTTTTCCCCAGTCATGAAGTAAGAAACTTACTTATTGGAAGGTTTTTGATGGCCAGCTTGTCCTTGCTCTTCATGTTTCAACCCTGCAAGCAAAGAGTCTCGAGAGCAGTGTTTATCCTGTTTAAAGACAGAAACAGTTACATAAAAATACTCATTGATCTCTGAAGGTGCTTATCAAATGACAAATAATTAATAAAGTTTATACATGCCTGCAAATGAGTAATAAAGGAAAACCTCTGTCTCTGGAAAGGCTCACAGCCCTCCCAGAGACACTGCCCTGGATAGACATCTTTCCCTCCATGTTCAGTTGCGGCGTGGTAGAAAACTTGGGACGGAGTTTCAAACCACCTAGAAATTACATTAAGAGTGTAAACTGTTTCTGATATATAAATGAGCTAACTATAAACCAATACATTTATCACCAACTTAGTTATTTATGGATATTAATTTTAGAGAAAAATAATACTTGTTAGGCAAAAAAGAACTCTAGCAATGCATTCTGTATATTTATATACAAGACCCCCACCTCACGTTTAGCAGCTTGCCTCAAAAACAATTAAGCACTGTAAACAATACTGAATCACTAGAAAAGTAGTACTGTCAGTTTGGAAAACAAACAGATTATTTTTAAGCAGAGTGAGAGAACCACGGAGGTAGGAGAACTGATGTACACTTCATTAGGTGAAGTGGACTGAGAAAGGATAGACCCTGAGGTCGCATAAGAAGGGAGCAGATCAGTAACTGGACAAATAGCTTTGAGCAGAATGGACAAGATTCTCAGAGTAAAGTAGGAGAAGTTTTGCCTCTGTGAACTGGTTTTCTTGACTACAGACTTACAAGGTAAGCATGATTTGCTGCAATTCACTTCTGTGCTTCCTGTAGTGACAAGCATATGTTTCAGATATAGAGCTTGGTAGGCTAAGCAGAAGCATGCTTGGTTATACATCTGAGGTTTGAGATGCAGGTGGATTTTTATCACCATAGTTGTGGTTTAATCATCTATCTTTGCACAGAGTGGAACTAGCATTCAGTGAGTGCATTTCCTCAGTCAAACAGGTAAAGGACCAACGCTTGTGTAGAGTTATTTGAGGTAATATGAGTGTCGCACTCCGGAAAAGATGCAGCTGACAGGAAGCTAATTGCTATTTTCCTAGATATGAGGTGAAAGAGAGAGGGAGTACCGAGTTAAGTTTAAAAACTGATTTCAGAGCCAACAAGGTAGTAAAGCCAGAAAGCAAATGCTGTTTGGATAGAAATTATGCAAAGGGAGAACATAGAAGTAGTGAGGGGGAGAGTGAGTTATGTGCTCTCAACATACTGGTGCTAGTTCAAAATGTTATTTTTTGGTACCACAGCACCCAACTGTTCGGTGAAAAAAAGAACATCTTTAAGTAACTCCTCACAAATGTAAATGGACTGTAGACTTGAAGTCTCAATTTGAACAAACTGAGACTTTTCTGAAAGGAAGAATACACCCTCCATCTATTGCAATCCATCTGAACATGAAGGAATGTCAAACATCATTGGTCATTATCAAGG